>NC_142529.1:14675800-14827050 GCF_964205215.1 Stylophora pistillata
TGGATGTCTCTTTACCTGTTTAGTTACCAGAGCTGTGCACCTTGAGGTGGCTAAGTCGTTGGAGACTGACTCATTTATCAATGCGCTGAAAAGACTTATTGCAAGACGTGGGCCACCATCAGACATTTATTCTGACAATGGTACTAACTTTGTCGAAGCCGATCGAGAGCTCAAGCGAAGTCTAGAAGAGTGGAACCAGTCTCAGATCTCAGATTACCTGTCTCAGAAGGATATTCAGAGGCACTTTAATCCTCCTGCTTCCCCCCACTTTGGTGGGATTTGGGAACGCTTGGTTCAGTCCTGTAAAAAAGCCCTCAAAGTGGTGCTTCATGGTAGGTAGTTACAGATGAAGTTTTGGAAACTGCGTTTGCGGAAACAGAAGCTCTGGTAAGCAGTAGACCTCTTACTGAGGCGAGCAGTGACAGTGGATTTGAAGCAATTACTCCGAATCATTTCCTTATTTCTCGTGCTAATCCAGTGCTGCCCTGTGGTGTATTTTCGGACAAGGAAATATCAAGCAAGAAACGTTGGAGACAAGTACAAGTTATGGTTGATCAGGTTTGGCGCCGATGGCTGAAAGAGTATTTACCTACCCTAACTGAAAGGAAAAGGTGGAATTTGCCATCGTACAACCTCGGTGTTGGTGATTTGGTCTTGGTCGTGGACGAGAAAACCCAAAGAGGAGACTGGCCCCTTGCTCGCGTCACAAAGATCTTTCCTGGGAAGGATGACACAGTCCGTGTTTGTGAAGTGAAGACAAAGTATGGTCTGTATAAGGAGCCTGTCGCGAAGTTAGCATTGTTGGAGGAGTGTCCACCGTAAAGGATTACGTGAACACTGGCGGGAGAATGTCGCGACTATAACTACATTGTTTTAGTTCAATTTGTACGCTTTACGTACCTACGATTGACATCAGGTGATAATGACGTAATTCGAGACCTCGTGTTGTTGTTCTTTGGCTTTGGTTTTGGTTTTGGTCGCCATTTTTGTTTAATGTAAAGATTTGTTTGGAATCAAAATACAGTTCTCAAACATCAAAGAGTGTTTGGTCAGTGGTATGATCACTTTAGGTGACAATAACAGTAAAGGTCAACAAGTGTGGTTAAAATTTGATCCAAGAGTGATGTGGACATTTTGAACGGTGCAGTTGTTAAAGTGCACCTAAACCCAAAAATTTTTTTTCGCTTAACGAAATAAGCGTAGTTTTTGGAATATTTCTTTGCAAAAATTTTTTTATTTGCTCAAATCTTCAATTTTCTGCGCCCGGTCAAAATACGCAAAATCGGCCGCCATCTTGCCCCACGACCGAGTTTAAAGAGGAATGGCTCTAGCGGGTAATGTGACGTCAAATCGAGAACTCGAAAGTCTGCATTTCACACATTTTCACTTGTTTGGGAAGGTTGTAGTCGATATTGTCCGAAAATATGCCGACTAAGTGTGTTGTAGAAGGAGGTAGCAACGTGCGAAATTTGCAAGAGAGTATCGCGTTTCATACATTCCTCATACAACACACCTTGTCGGCATATTTCAGACAATATCGACAACAACCTTCCCAAACAAGAAAATTAAAGATTGGAGCAAATTAAAAAGAATTTTCGCACAGAAATACTCCAAAAAAATAACTTATTTCGTTAAGCGTAAAAAAATGTTTGGGTTTAGGTGCACTTTAAAGAAAGATCCGAAGCCGCTTGTGGTTTTCTCAGTTGCAGTGGACACAACGAGGCCGTTTTCCTGCACTTCTTTCTGTATGTTTATGGCGGTGACAGTGGCTAGAGATTCGGATCTGTCTGAGGTCGAGCTTTTCGAAAGGACTTCGCTGCAGGTGCGGAGTTGTGATGTCGAGGGCTGCGCGTTGTAATGTAAAAGACTCTGTTCGCTACGGTGACCAGATTGCCATTATGTGGCGGTTCTCTACACCAGTATTCGACCATAAGGTGATTGCGGTGGCTCTGACGCTGTGGTTGGTGTACATTTTGGAGAGTTTTGCTTTCTCACAGATGCTTTTCATCATCCCGTCGAGTTTGTCGCCACCAATTGGTCGGGCGTCGAACCAAACTTTATCGTCATAATTCCACTCAGAATTCTTTCTCGGATACTGATAGAAAGCATTGCACCGAGGATTGAGTTTGGCCATGTAAAACTTCAAAGCTTTGTATCCGTGGTTCTCTTCAGGTGTTTCATACATTCTTGCCAATTTCTCGTTGCTCGATACATCAGTCACTCCCCCGGGATGTTTTTTGTCGCTTCATCATGCGACATTGTGACAAATCTTCTTCCCGACGCATCAACTTCAAACTTGAAGTTCGTTTTCTTCAGCTGCTTCTGACCTTCTCTTCCTCTCCGTCAAAAAAATAAAATAACATGAAACCATACATTGCAGAGGAGGGCGAGTGGATTACTCAGTGCAATGGCTGGCGAGGCTCTCAACTTCATTAAGTCTTCGCTCTCTATGGCTGGCTTGTGGGTGACATTTTCCTTGCCCGGGCGCTTCAAACGGACTATCTGAGCGTTTAACATTTCATTTGATCGTTGAAATCGAGGATCTGAACTCAGTTTGAGCCCTTTGTTTAGGGGTGGTGCATTCAGGTATCTCTCAAAAGATTGCCAGAAACCAAGGAGAGAGGATTTGCTGTAGCATTCCCCGGACTTGTTCTTCGCTTCGGCATAGAACCTGCGCAGGTTTGTGTCCAGTTGTCCTACCGTCATGTTTTCCATTGAAATTTGTATTTGTTTCTTGTTACACCAAGCTAAAATAAAAACAAGTTTTCTTTGAGTTTAAAAAGAAACCATTTAAAAGTTATTTCCGTGAAGGAAAACCAGACAGAAAGACTGTTATTGCTACATCGGTAATTTGATGTAATTAAATGTGATAATCCTTTTGCAAACAATTTTTCCGTGAGTTTTACTATTCCCGAGAACAACTGTAAATATATATTTAACAATTTTAAAACGGAAAAATTTAAGCTTACCTTTGAAGGTTGAAACAGACCAGTTTGTCATTTGTTTGGTTTTACCAGAGTGTCATTCTGTCAAAATTTGTTGCATTTCACCCTCGAACAGTGAAGCGGATCGTGACGGCGCTGATGCCGAGTCTCCTTTTCCGTTGTTTTTCTTTTTCTACGCCACATTTAAGAACTGTAACCCAAGGGAAAAGGTCGGAAAATTGTCTTCGCTTTGGGACTGGTGGGCCGAGTGTCAGTTCGTATACATTATTGTCGCAAAATATATTATTTTTCCCCGCGCTAACAATGGCCGCTCGCACGAAGAAAAAAATTTCTGGCGAAGCGATTTCCTCACGTTATGAGCGTGCACTATCGGGATTTTGAGCACGCTTACGTATAATGAATTGGATTGTGCGACTCTGCTAGCTATGTTCTAATTGAAGTTCATATATTTGAACTGCGGTATTAGATACGTATGATGCACGATCCTCGCAGTAGATAGCGCTATTTATGTAATAGCGAAAATAAGACCTGAAAAAAATCAGGCCTGCACGGGATTCGAACCACTGACCTCTGCGAAACTAGTGCAGCGCTCTACCAATTGAGCTAACAAGCCAACTGGGAGCAGGCCGTTAAGTTGATTCGTAATAAACCCGTGAAAGTGACCATAAGGTTAACTTAACGGCCTGCTCCCAGTTGGCTTGTTAGCTCAATTGGTAGAGCGCTGCACTAGTTTCGCAGAGGTCAGTGGTTCGAATCCCGTACAGGCCTGATCTTTTTCAGGTCTTATTTTCGCTATTACAATAAATAGCGCTATCTACTGCGAGGATCGTGCATCATACGTATCTAATACCGCAGTTCAAATATATGAACTTCATATATTCATCGTATCTGATTTATCACTTTCACGGGTTTATTACGAATCAACTTAACGGCCTGCTCCCAGTTGGCTTGTTAGCTCAATTGGTAGAGCGCTGCACTAGTTTCGCAGAGGTCAGTGGTTCGAGTCCCGTACAGGCCTGATTTTTTTCAGGTCTGATTTTCGCTATTACATAAATAGCGCTATCTACTGCGAGGATCGTGCATCATACGTATGTTCTAATTGCTAGTAACTCATAAAGCCGAGAAAATTGGTTTTCAATTGACCCTACAGCATGAACTAATGGAATATAATTTAACGTCATTTAAATAATGTTTAAAGATTGACCCTAAATATCTCTTTATTCATCCGCTTTGACAAAAAAACAATTATCGGTAGGTTTATCTCGTTTTTCGCTCTTCTCTTGAAAAGTAGAACATTCACAAAATATCAAGTCTTGGTGAATAACTGCAAGAAAAACAGTTGGATTTTCCTATAAAACAATACATAGTGCACATATTTCACACGGCGGCGCGCGTATTATCTCAAAATAAGAGCCTTTTTTACTATTCATTCATTTGTCTGCTGTCCATCAGTCACAATCCACAAAGTTGTGTCGTTGTTTTCTTGTGGTAAGGGAGTGTTTTTGTGTAGGGTAGTAATGAGGTTTTTCTTTTGGGCCTTGCATTGAACAGCATTAAAATTTAATACATAAATTTTATAAGCATTCTCGATATAATAGTGCTCTTCAATTGCTTTTGGCTAAGATTCGTTTCCAGTAGCCTCCTCATGTGGCGCCACATGTGACTGACTTTGTAAACATTAGGAACGTCGGTAGCTTAGCAACGATCTACGGTGGTTCCAAGTCTCCTTCGTCACGTGCTTGATCCCATCTTTACAATGCATACGAATCCCGTTATTTCACAAAAAGGTAGAAACAAAATGACCCTTCAAAGGAATGACGTCATAAGGGTGACATAATTACTCGTAACCCAGTATTATACATCGTGGACCACTAATTCAAAATAGTCAGCAAAGTAAAAGCGAAAAGAAAACAAACAAATCAAAGCTCCCGTGATCAAACCTATGTGGTATCAATACAATTTTGAACCGTTTTAACTTTCTCTGATTCGCATACTGATTAAATCAGTCAGAAAAAAACAATACATCGCACAATCTTTTAATCAACCCCACTGGCGACCGCTGACTCAAACTACTCAGCTAACTAAAAACAAACAAACAAAAAAAAAAACAATTAAATCTCCCTTAATCAAAAATATATGGCATCAATCAAATTTTGAAATGTTCTTACTTTCACAGATTCACATACTGATCAAATCAGTCAGAGAAAAACTGTACAAAAACTAACAATCTTTTGATTAACCACAATGGCGAGGGTTAATATTCTATACCACAACTATGCATAAGAAGGTAACGTGTGAGACAGTGGTGTAAAATGCTAATAAACAAGGAGGCGAAGAACGATGACCGTATAGGGGGTGAAGATGTAGGTGGAATGCTCTTGCTAAGTACAAACGTGTAAATGCTGGAGTAGTCGAAACATAAATACCTACGTGAAATGAAATATCGTTCAGATGAAACTATTATAGAACTTTTTATTGTACAGCATGGGGGTCGCCTAAGTAGATCATGGAACTTTTCCTCAGAAAAAGTACTTGGAGCGATATGATTTTTCAGGCCTTTAGCCTTGGGAAAATAAAAAGTTCTGTTTGGTAAGGTTTTCTTGAGTTTCCAAATGATAAAGAACAACAATGCTTTGGTCTCATAGCCACAGCCGAAATTACTCATCAATAACAAACACCAATGTATTCAGAGGCTTTGCTTTTTATATATATATTTTTTATCATTAACTACCGTTTGCAAAGACAATCTGTCCAGGTATTCTGCTGGTCGCAAGTACCCCATGGTGGTGAGCCCTATTTGGACATTGCCTCTACTTAGTGAATTCCAGGGAGCTTTTTTATATAAAAATTAAGAAAGAAAAAAAAACTATCAAGTTAACTTTGTCTGTGTGACTCAATACAAGCTCCCCGTTCTTTTCCTCTGGCACTCTCATAACAGATTCACACGCTACTTCCTATAATTAATTCTCCAGCTAACAGGTGATGGAGAAGTTTTCAGTTGTAATCAAAAAGTAATCACTACGACCTATTGAGATAAAGGTTATCATTGTCATCAACCAATGATAAGTAAAAACAGGCAACCTTCTTGAAGAGCGGGAAAACGCGAGTGACCGCGTTGGGACTGGTTTCAGTTTTCCATTTGATTGGTTGAGATGGTGTCGCGTGTTGTTTAGAAACCAATCAAAGAGCGAAGTAAACCAAAACTCAATGGAATCCAGGTTCATTGAAGGGCAATCAAATTTCGCGCCACAAAAATTGCCTTATTTTTTTTACTGCGCATAAAACGCTGGGCAGTCGCCTCCCATAATTTGCTTTCGCGCTATAAATCGCCTCCTAGCAAACAACCCAATTGAAATCCTATTGTGACAATGTAACCTTGAGGCGCTTTGAAAAAACTAGACAAAATTTATAAAGCACGCTTTGAGCACCGATTAATAATATTCGGTTCATAACTCTGTTCACATTTTCTTAAAGCAATGAAAAAAAATCACACCTTCGTTAGATGTCATGTGAGAGGTAAGAGACAAAAGGAACAACTGAAAGTGATAACAAACGCGCTCTGCGAAAACCTCGAAAAACTTGCTTTTAGCAGTATTTCATTCTAAAACATTCCTAGATCTCAGTTTTGACAGTTTTTACAACGCGCTTACCACTTAATGAAGGGTACGAAGCCGAAATCAGGAGACGAAGGCGAAAATGAGTTTTTCAAACATTAGTACAACTGATGATATAAATTTGTTCTGTTGTCTCACGACAAAGTCACTGGATGTAAAACGCAACGTTTCGACTGCTTACTGCAAGTCTCCTTCAGGCGATGGGGTCGACTAGGAAAACCATGGTACATGGAAACAATAGCCCGATCGAAATGCACCAATCACAACAGACCACCACGATACATAATGCTGTGCCGCGACCAGTCGACCCCATCGCCTCAAGAAGACCTGCAATAAGCAGTCGAAACGTTGAGTTCTACATCTGGTGACTTTGTCGTGAGACAACAGAACAAATTTATATTATCATCCAGCTACCACGATGAACAACAACCGATTTCATAACATCAGAACAACTCGTTGGTCGTAGAGCTAAACGACGCTCTTTCTCAGAAGTCAGATGACCTGCCTTGGAGGCTTTCAAATTTTTTTTTTTTTTTAACCATTTAGCTGTCATGATAATTTGAATAGGTCTGGATAAAATTTTACACACTCTCGATCCCCAAGAAAGAAGAGAATAAACTATGTTGGAAAACGCAAAGTTAAAACAAATCGCGATCTTTGTGGCTTCAGCCTCCTATGGGGGGGGGGGGGGGGAAGAGGGGGGCGGGTAAAGCCATATATGTTGTCGAGATGAGTGAGTTAGTCAGTGAGTGAGCAAGTGAGTGAGCGAGTGTAACAGTAGAATTTCAATTTTGACCCGACGTTTCCCGTTGCTACTTATTGTTTTTTTTTTTTTTTTGATTATTTTAGTATTTCGACATTCGCACTCAATGCACAGTTGAGTTCTCTCCTTTTGTGATTTCTGGCTTAGGGCCACTAACACATGTTTTCAGTTCTTGCCATAACAATACGGAAGATAGCACAAGACGATAAGCATCTCACAATCATTTCAGGATTGCGCGCGATTTTTTTAAAACAGGGTTTTATTGCAGGAACATCTTAATGGGTTTGACAGGCGCATCTTGAAACCTCAAAGAATATCTTTTTTCTTTGAAGAGAGAGTACTTTACCGATAAAATATAATTTGGTTCATCAACTTAATCGTCATTGTAAATTGACTTCCGTAAAGAGTTTCCAGCTTCGTCAGAATGGGGCCAATTAGCTTGTAGTTAGTACTATAAGGCGCCCTGTGTAATTTCAGAATAGTATGAATACATACTCTAAAAGTGAAAAAGTAGACATGAATTAAAAACTAGTCATCGTCGCACGCCCTACCCTTCAAAAGTCGCTACGTTCAAAAATTATCTGATCAATCGCACTTATTGCAAAAAGATATACATCAGCGAAATAGGAAAACAACTAGGTGACCGATTCTGAGAACACCTTCGCGACGTAGAGAGGAAATGACAAGGACGCATCAAAACCAGTTGCTAGACACTTTAATTTACCTAATCATTCTAAGCAGCATGGGGCAATCTGCGGCCTTTCCTTACATTTAGGTAACTCGGAAAGCCAAAAAATTTTTGAACCAAAGTTTAACTTTCAAACCGGCACTCTTGATCACATAGTTATCAACGAACACTTTTCATTCTACTAATTTATTCCTGTTTTTCTCGTCACCATGTTCCCACCAATAACGTAGCTCCACTTGCTGCATTGAAACCCACACACGACCCACAATTCCTCCATTCGCTCTGAAGAAGGGCTAACGCTCGAAACGTCAGCTTTTTAACTCTTTACGGTGGCCAATTTACAATTTCAACCTAGTTCATATAACCAAATTAGCTCGAAAAACAAACTTATCGAGGATTAAAATTTTAACGACTTTTCTTTCTAACCTATTGTTTCTGACCTTTTTTAAGAGGAAAGTTGTTTCGATGCAAATGCATTCTCTGACTGAGCATTATTTTATCAAAACAGTGATCAGTTGTTTTCTTGTCGGAATTCGACAGGTGGCTTTTGAAAATTAACAAAAGCTTTGTCTTTTGTTATTAATAAGTGGAAATTTTATCAAAAAACAGTGATCAATTGTTTTCTTGTCGGAATTCGACAAGTGGCTTTTGAAAATTAACAAAAGCTTTGCCCTTTTGTTATTAAAAAATGGAAAAGAGGTGCGAGTAGAACCAATTTCGTTCAACTGTAGTATCACACGAAATGAAAATGCTATCTGAACTATCACTTGAAATCAATGAGAGGAACATACTGCTCTCTTATCTAAACGTCTGTAAGGAAAATTATTTGAAAATCTTGTGAAAAAATAGTAAAAATTCACTCAAAAACAGAAAATGTTGTGACTGAGACAAAAGGTTGGCCATTATTTTAAAACGAAAAGCCAAAACATAAATTCATTAGTTCTTTCCATATGGTAACTGGTTTTTGCACATATACTAATCTACATTTCAGTTGAGGTAGCGTTCAATTTTATCGCGACGGCAAAATGGCTTTCTTCACGTCACAGACAAGGCCGCTACGGCGGAAAACCTCACAACGACGGCAAACGGAAGTAATTCTGGCGGTAACTTCACTTACCGTCCTAGATGTTTGCCGTCGTCGGATCTTAATCTCGCTAATATCTCGCCTCCTAAAAACGCGAACCAACGGGAAGACGGGACCTCCTAGAGTCAATGACAATGGATCAAGATTTTCCCGGGAAAAGTATTGCATAGCAGTCACGTTTTTTTTTCATCTCGCTCCTTTGAAAGTTAAGTAATGGCAAAGTTAGCAGAGGAAAAACCCGCGGCAAAAAGTTAAAGCTGGAGAAACTGCTGAAGAGCAAAACAGCGAATCGACAGACAGCTTAAGGAATACCCTTATCGCTGAAATGAGTTCCCTCGGGAGGGTTTATTTATGCTTTCATACGATTCGAGGCGATTGCCTGTGTTTTGGTATCAAGGCCGGTACTTGCCTAGTGAAAGGAAACTTCGTGTTTAGCCCTATGTACGACAAAGATAGATTTGATTGCGCCTTCTTTGTTCGCAATTTGGATGCCAGCGTGGAGAGCAGTGCCAGGACTGTTTTTCCTGACAAAATGGCGCCATTCCTCTCTTGCTTGGGCCTGGTTTTTATTTTCCTTTGTCCAAGGACTCCTCTCTAATTTTGATTTATGTTCTTTATCCATGAGAAAAGACTCCCCTCTAGCAGAGAACTTCCACGTCTGAATTTTGTCAAGTGCGCACTGTAGACTAAATATGCAAATAACATGAAATTCGAAGTAGTAAGTTCTTACTAAAACATTTCGTGATAAAAACGAGCGATAAAAAATATGAACAACGTTTCGACCCCTCCACGGTCATTTTGAGTCAAGTTAGAGTTCATGAGTAAATTTCTGCATATATACGTTTTCTGAAACTATGGAATGAAGGTAAAACCCAAGTATTTACATATAAACAATAAAGCTAACAACTAATTACAAAGTACAAAAATGAAGTGTAGATAAGCGGTGAAAAGGATGAAAACTAATTAATATGAAGTGTTAAGCAAACAGCTTCGCGCGAATAGAATCGCTCTGTTTGTTCAATTTTGGCTTAAGGTCTCGAATAAAAAACATTTCGAAAATCAAACAATCGAACTTGTTTGAGCATTTCCTCAGGACCCTAAAGTTCTTTGCGATTTCACATGGTTCGATTCCATGTTCTCTTACATGGTTGTCGATTACCGTTTATGTTCCTCCACACGTTGATGTAGGTGTCGGCTTGTAAAGTCGACATAATCTGTATCGCACAGATCACACTTAAAGAGATATGCAACGTTTTGCTGGTTGACAATTGGAGGTTCAAGTTCCTTAGCTTTGAGCTCATCTTTGATCTTGCGGCTTGTAAAGACAGGATGTACTTCGGTTTTTATCTTCCGGCTAAGGTCACAAAGTTGATCGCGTAGTTTGTTTGCTGATCTCTGATCCTTGAAGGATCAGAGATCAGCAAATTAGGATACCCCTGCCACAATTATTGGTTAGGAAACTTTACTTAAATATTACTTTTACATTTAAAAAGCTGATATTTTGGCTATTTCAGCCGCGGGCTCAAACGACCCGAGTCGCTGCTCGCAAATAGTCCGATATTGAAGTGTCGCTCACGGCCAACTGCGAGTAAAGTGACTCGTTTAAGGCTTGTTTGGTATTCCCGGAGCTGTATCGACGTTGGAAAGTGGTTCACAACTGCCGGGAAGAACTTCACAAGCAGTATTCAAGGTCTAACCTTGAATACTGCTCTGACTATGATCCCCATATTCCCGTAAGAACACTGACAAGCTTGAGAGAGTCCAGAGACGCGCCACTAAATTTATTTTGAAAACTAAGGATAGCTATGCAGCTCGTCTTGAGAAGTAAAATTTATTATCGTTGGAAGACAGAAGAGTTTTAATTGACGTCACTTTCTTTTTTAAGGCACTGAAAGGGTTTGCTGACATTGATGTTTCACCTTTTGTGGATTTTTACTCTGGTATAGATTATTATTCCATAAGACATTATGATCATCTAATGTTAAAGAAAAAATATGCAAGGACTAATTCCTTAAATATTCCTATTTCCATCGAATAGTAGATTCTTGGAATATGTTACCTGTTGACATTCGCATTGGAAACTGTACTGGGAATTTTAAATTTAAAGTGAAGGAATTTTTTATGAGTAAATCATGACCTTATTTTTCTTTATTATAACACAGTATCTCATTCGTACTATATGTATTGGGTGATCTGCTATTACATGGGGTCTGGGACTCTTTTTTGCAGATTCTCCTTATGGCATCCTTTTTTGGGGGGGTAAGTAACTGTATCATAACTGCATTTGTGAATTTCTGCCATTAAATTGCAATAAATAAATAAACTGCAGTGAAATAAGCTCAAGCATAAGTTCAATCAATCGATATGCTGTTTCTTTAATGGTGTAACTCGCACTGTGTATGCGTATGTTGTTAGTGTGAACATCCTGGTACTTGTTTTCATCCTCGTGCTAATAATTATCTCGGAAGTGCAAAATAGGCTTCAAGCACGGTACTCAGTTGCAACACAAGCATAAGCATAAACATAACAAGCTAATGCGCAGGTGGGCACAGCTGCAACATAAACACGAGCACAAGGGCTCAGTCGATGTTATGTTAAATAGGGACATGGTTGGTATAAGCAGTATAGTATTGCTGATTGCCTGAAAGTCTTTCGCTTATGTTTATCCTTACGCTTATGCCAACCAAGTCTTAACTAGACAGTATAAGCATAAAAAGAAGGCAACGTTTTGATAATCTTATGCATATATGCTTATCCTTATGTCCGCGCGTTCCATCCAGCGCATAAGCTTTTACATGCCTATCCCTATACTTGCATCGCAAGTAAATACCGTGCTCAATATTGGAACAATAGTTTTATGATAAACAAATCAGCACCCTTTTGAACTTTCTTTCCACAAACCTTTACTGTAAATCTGGAACAGTGATTGCCTTATACTAAATCCTAATCAGGCCATTTTTTCTGCCTTTGAGGCCTAATTTAATTTCACATCATATTCCTCAAAATGTTCATTTACCAGTCTAACGATTCATACCCGAGTATGGAAATCAAACACCCATTTCTATTGACGACACAAATGAGTATAGGTAATCGCATGGAGCCGAGTAAAATTAAGGATTAATATCACGCGTGTTTTCGGAAGTTGCTGAAATTGCCCGAGTCGCGCAGCAACGAGGGCAATTTCTGCAACTTACGAAAACACAGGTGATATTAATCCTTAATTTTACGAGGAACCATGTGATTACTTGTTTATAATATAGGGGGTAAAATGTTTTCTTACATCCTCGGAGACCCAGGGGCTGTGAGTCGATTTCAAGTGAAGGGCAGAAGAGCCCCTGGGGACATCGTCTTACAAGACTAATTCCAAACGGTCGCAGTCGTTCTGGCATCTGATTGGTGCCAGAAGATCTTTGTGTTTTTCTGCCCAATCAGAGTGAAGTGTCCTTTCGTGTGTTTCAACACGCACACATACAACAAGCTCTGTTGCTCGCTATGTTTTTTTGGGCCGTGCGACGAAGCTTTGCCCGAGGTGAAAAGTTTCAGTCTCAGCACACAATGTAAGAGAAATCGATCAGATTGTCCGCGAAATCTTACCGGAAATTATACTGAATACTTTCGCAGGTATCACAAGAGAACGAGTTTAAAAGTTTGCGAGGTTCGTATAAAACATAATGGTTGCAGGCACTGATATGTCGCTTTAAACGTTAGATGAGATGTAAGCTTAAATATTTTTAGATTTTTTGTATAATTTGTTGTGATTGAAACTTTTCCAATCCCGTGAAGCTATTCCGTCGCACGGGCCACGCAGGTATGTCAAGCAACTGGCGCTTACACTTACGTGGCTTTCTGTGCGCGCCAAATTCTAACCGTTGCTTTGTAGTAAAGTCTTTACAATATGGCCAAAGTTTCAGAGAACGTTAAGTACGTAGACGACCTCCAGCAAGCGAATAAAGAAAGCTTAGCTGTGTTTCCGGTTAGCTAATTAAAATCTGAATAAAGACTAATCATAGAGAACATCGTGGAAAGGAGATATGTTTTCGGACAGTTACCGAAGGGGTTTGGAGAAAGTTTAATCTTTCAACTGCTGCGTTGAGTGTTCAAATTCTTGAGCTCGAAAAGCCACGGATTCTCTTCTAGTCCCTTGGTCATTGTCATTTCACCTCTTTTGTCGATTGTTGAAGACCAAGTTAAATACCTTTGACCATTGGGAATCGATGCTGCTTTCATTGAGGAAAACAAAACCAAAGACCAATAAATATTGGATGGAAAGGGCGGGCTTGCTTTATTGTAAATGTCAGCCTAGTACAGGGTTATCTAACCACATCTAATAAACAAAAGTTTCCACGTTTAGCTTTTTTTTTTTTTCAAGGGAAGATTATATTAGATTTTGGCCGGGCGTGCACAAAAAGTTGCGAAAGCGCCAGTTGCTCGACATACCAGCGTGGCCCGTGCGACGAAATAGCTTCACGGGATTGGAAAAGTCTCAGTTACAGCAAATACAAAAAATCTTGAAAGATTTAGGCTTACATCTCATCTAAGGTTTAAAGCGACATATCAATGCCTGCAACCATTATGTTTTATACGAACCTCGCAAACTTTTAAACTCGTTCTCTTGTGATACCTGCGAAAGTATTCAGCATAATTTCCGGTAAGATTTCGCGGACAATCTGATCGATTTCTCTTACATTGTGTGCTGAGACTGAAACTTTTCACTTCGGGCAAAGCTTCGTCGCACGGCCCAAACAAACATAGCGAGCAACAGAGCCTGTTGAATATGTGCGTGTTAAAACACACGAAAGGACTCCAAAGGACACTTCACTATGATTGGGTAGAAAAACACAAAGATTTTCTGGCACCAATCAGATGTTAGAACGACTGCGACCGTTTGGAACTAGTCTTGTAAGACAATGTCCCAAGGGGCTCTTCTGCCCTTAACTTGAAATCGACTCACAGCCCCTGGGTCTCCGAGGATGGTTTTCTTACTGATCTCGCGCAAAACGGGACACCATTGTTACAAAACAAACAGAAATAACCGCCTCCCGGTTAGCTCAATTGGTTAGAGCGCTGGACTGTTGTGCGGGAGGTCGAGGTCGATGGTTCGAGCCCCGGCTGGACCAACACTCAAGGTCTTAAAATAACTGAGGAGAATGCGCTACCTTTCTATCATATCAAGAAATGGATGGACATTCTAGTCTTCTCGGATAAGGACGAATAAACCGTAGGTCCCGTCTCCTGCATCTATTAATTAGGTAATTTGGTTAGGCAGGGGACGTTAAAGAACCCACTCACGAGATTACTGTGATGTGGTCTGGCCTGTTTACTGGGAATTGGGGGGGAGAGGGCATCTTCAAATAAGTTTCCTTCGCTTGTTTGTAAACTGCTGATGCAGTCCGGCCAAAGTCCCCCGAAAAGTGTTGTGATGCGCATTTGATCATATCCACATGTTAATTTGCGCAATATAAATTTATAACTATTATTATTTATTATTATAAATTTCTTTACCTTGTTAGCAGTTGCTAAGCGATTTTCAGCCAATCATTTTCAAGTAATCTTGCCCGGGACAATTACAAAAATTAAGAAAAAATGCCCTCTGTCTTGACCAATCACAATTCAGAAATTTTTCCCCTTATATGATAACATTGGCTTATCCAATTCACAAGTTGGTTCACAGAGCCTTTGATTATCACTTATTACATGAAATTGCCGTGAATATTCCCCTTGGGGCTCGCCAATTTACGAGATTGTGACAATTTCATGATTTAGGCATGGGTCGCACGAGGCAAAGTTTTGCGTGAATGTGGTCACTTTGGTGTAAAAATCTGTCATCGGGGCACATTGCCTAATGCGACCCTAACTTTTCCAGTTCGCAAAAACTTTGAAAACCGGCCAAAACATCAAAGACGTCGTAGTGCTTGGGTGGGGCAGGCAGATTTCGGAAAACACGGGCTAAACAATAGCTATCACTGCGGTAACTGTCATCGCTTGTCGATAAACAGCAAACGACTCGACTGGTTGCGGAACTGACCAGGCATATGGCGCTCGAAGTAATCTTCGCTGACTTCGATTTCCCGCTCTCATCATAGCGGCAGTCAAAACAGTTAAACAGGCGTTAACCCATCTTTCATAGATCATACGAAAGACAAAAAAGTGCTCGTGATTTAATGAATAAGAAGAATAAGCATCACCATGATCGTTATTAACAATGCTTCAACGGGACGCATTTTTTTAACGTTTGTTTTCCTTTTTCAGCTCACTGCTCTCTCCCCATAACACGTCGATAAACGTGTGTCTGGTTTATCAGAGTGTCATACCTGACATTTCTTTCACCTAGAGCGACCATGATAGTTGAAACCAAAAGTTTGCTTTCCGGTTGCGGTTTCAAATTTTCTGTGGTTTTTTTGCCGGCAAAGTTGAAAACTTTGCCCAAGTGCGACCCATACCTAATTAACTTTTATTCGAAAGTACGTTTTCCTAAATAAGTCGAACGCCTTCTGAGATTTTTAAATTTTCTTTTTGAATGAATGAATGAATGAAAAACTTTATTCATGTGTCAATGTATTTAGCTGACGCTAATTGGGGACACAACGTAAGTGAGTAACTAATTAATGACTTATCATTAATTAGTTAGTCACTTACGTTGTGTCCCCAATTAGCGTCAGCTAAATACATTGACACATGAATAAAGTTTTTCATTCAGTTTGGTAAGATCGTTACGCCTAAATAAACTATAGATTATACAACCTAAGAGGTACAAATTACGCATGCGGAGCAATTGTTGCCATTTATCAGTTCGGTAAGATCCTTACGCCTAATATCGAACTTAAACCGAGAAGGGCTACTAATTTCAGTGATGTCTTTTTTCAGTTTGTTCCTTAGAAATGGTCCACGATATCTAAGAGAGTGTTTACCATACAATACAGAATTAAACCTAGGAATATAAAAATTTTGATTTCTAAAATTATATTTACAAGACTTAGGACTAAAAATGTGTAACTTCAATCTAGTCCAATAAAAGAAAAACGATTTTTCGGCCTCTGAAGGTGGGAAGTAACCTTAAGTTGATTTGTTCCTTGTTCGTTTCAGTGTTTTATTTGAACACCTTGTGGGTGTTAAAGACTGCTGCATTTCTCTGTTACGGAATGTGTTATTGATATGATTAACACTTTGGCGGGATTCAAAGCGAAAAACCAAAATGAAATGGGCAAAGACAAAGAAGAGCTCGCTTTCACCAAAGAAAAAAAAGTGGGAGAGAGCTGTTCCATCACTTTCTCTTGCTTTCACTTAATGGTTCATAAAAACAGCTTCTGTAACCTCACACCAAGGTTGAATTGTCTAAGAGTACGTAACAGTTTTAAACTTTTAGCTCTCGAATTTTGAAATGCACTTCCAGAAAACAATAATTAATATTTAAACAAAGTGAGAGCAGCTAATATTTAGAAACGGGAGTGGCTCGGAGAAGGTTTTTGTCTAACGAAACTTTCCACTGATCACCGTTTACACATGATATATATCAATCACAAAATTGTTGTGTTCTTGCTCAACTTAAGGAATAATGCATATTGAGGGTGCTGTCTTGTTATTTTTCAAATTTCATTAAGGTTTGATGAGTTTTCTTTTTAAATTTCTGAGTAATTAAAAGAATACTGTTTTATTTTGTGAGCAACGAATCGGAAGAAGATTTATAAGAAAATCACCGAACCGATACCCATCCCAAAATGCGGATTAATAGAGTTCATAAGGCGTTTTCGTCACCATGGCGCCACATCTCCGCTTGTAAACAATAGGAGCAGGTAACAGAATCACATATTCACATTAGTTGGAGAAACGCTCCAAGGGTAATATTCAGCCATCTTGAAGCTTGGTACCAAGCTTGGTAAAAAGAGAATTTCTTACTTAGCAAAAATATTCTTTGATAAGAATCAAGAATGACTTGTGTATTTCGAGAGCCGGAAAAAAAGACAACTGTTTTTAGTTTGAAGAACAATAAACCCGCGGGGGTCGTTTTCTTTTCTTTGCTTTGACTGCCTTCCACCGATTTTTACGGCTTCATAGCTGTCATTAGGGACCTTAAGCAGTCAGGACGGCAACGCCAAGGAAGACTTCGATTAAAAAATGAATTTCTACTCTTAGTTAGAATTTAAAAAATGGCTGCATGAGCTTACTGTCTCATACGGCGCCACAGCTCAACTTCAGCATGACGTATAGAAGTAACGTTGAGTTCCAAATGGAAATTAAATTAATTTGCCGTAGCGGTTTCGGTTCGCAGACGACGCAAATTTTGGCGATTTCACGTTGTTCTTTTGCATAGGACGGCTGAGAAATGTACAAAAATTTCAAAACGCACGTGCTGAGCTATTGTTCTGCCAATTAGAACTCTTGTTTTTCCACGTCCTCGTTGCCGTCGCCGTCGTGGTTGCTTAAGGTCCCTATTGTCATGGATTTTGTTAGTCCACCCCACGCACTTTTGTTGTTGCGCGGGATCAAAGTGTGCAATCTCAAGCGGGCAAGATGGGCCCATCTTTCCCGCTCTGGTAGCTATTCAGAACACACGATTCGCGAGTAGTGTTTATTACCGCGAGAATCACTCTCCTCTTAACTTAATAACTTATCTCTTTAAAGCAAACGTTTTTTGAGCACCCGTCGCAGAAAAGAGACCTCAAAGAATAGTTGCTAAATGCATTTACGAGATAATCCCTTGATGAACAAAGCTGCTGTTTCATTTGGTCGAAATGAGACTCTGGGGTTTAAGCCTCGCCCCTATTGACAAAGGCCTCTAGCGAATAATTACGACAATTTGGTAATATCGACTAAGTTGGAATTGTAAATTGGCCACCGTAAAGAGTTAAAAAGCTGACGTTTCGAGCGTTAGACCTTCGTCAGAGCGAAACGTCAGCTTTTTAACTCTTTACGGTGACCAATTTACAATTTCAACTGAGTTGATATTACCAAATCACCGTGTTACCCCCACCGACGCAGCACCACAGTTTCTTTAGAAATTTACCCCTTTATTCATTACGGAATTAAGCCCATTCTTTTCAGTCTAATTTCTAAACAAAGTAAAAGGAGCTAACATTTGGAAACTAGAGTGACCCGGAGAATGAGTTCGTCCAACGAACTTTACAATAATCACCGTTTACACACTATATATCTCAATTCAAAATGGCGTTATTGTGTTCTGGTTCAACATAGTTAATGATGCAAATTGGCAGGTGCTGTCTTGTTACTTTTTTAAATTTTACTAAGGGTTGATCAGTTTTCCTTATAGCCCTCCGAGTTAATTAAAAGAACATCCTTTTTGTTTCATGAGCAACGAACCAGAGGAGGAATTCTTAGAAAATCACCGAACCGATGCCCACCTCAAAATGTGATAGAGCTCATTAGGCATTTTCGATGTCATTGCGCCACCTCTCCGAATGCAAACAATAAGAACAGATAATAAAAATAATAAATTCACATTAGTTGAAGAAACACTGTAATGGTTTTTAGTGGGAAATCATCATCAGCACAGTTTGGTTGAAGGCACGAAAAGCTGATCACATCTTGTAAGGTAAGTCTCGTGATCTTCCACCAACAGTTTTTCTCGGACTGAAATGAAATGTCAGCTTTGCTTATCATTTTCCAGTGTGGTCCAAGATATCGGAGACGAGTCTTTTTCCCGTACGTGATTAACTTAATCCGACAAGGCCATTCTTCAGTTTGCTGTACAAAGTCAGTTATCGGGCACTCTCTCTATTGTCTTCTGTTCGAGTTTGTTAAAAAAAAGCCGTTTTAAAAATTTAGGCTATCTCATTCTATTGACAATAGTACTATTACGAGATTGAACGTCTGTCAGTCTTGCTTTCAGGAGCTCACGGTTGGTGCTTTGCCCACACTAATTCCGTCACATTCCAAACAGCAAGCTACATTGTCCATTATTTTCCCTTTAAATGGTGCGCCGAGGCAATCTATTATCGAAAATAAAGGTCTTTGTATACACCTGAGGTTGTTCGAAGAGAAGTTTTTCAAAGTGCATTTGCGTTAATTTTTTTGTACCGACGCCTCGCTGAAGTTTGCATTATCTGCTGAATAGTGCACCAGTGCAATAAAAGACTTCTTTTAAATTAGCATAATGGTACAACTGTTAGACAAGAAACGATTTTTCTTGACTTTCAAAGTAAGAATGATAAATGCAGATCCTCAGATAGCACTGGAGGGAGTTTGAATGTCGAAGGGTTTGCTGTTAAGTGACGAACAAGCACAAATTAAAGCTGTCGCACGGTCGTAACTAATTCAAATTATAATCTCACCCACTTGGCATGAATGGCCGTTTACAATGAAAACCATCCACAGGGATTTGTACCAAAAACACCTAGAATAAAGGGTGTTTCCCAGAAGCTGTAGTGTTGCTGTTTTACCATCACGTCAAAAGAAATTGTGGTGCGAGCTGAGTTAATTAAAAGATTTGCAGTTTGCAAGAAACAAACGAGAAAGTGGCCGTATTGATCTTTCAAAAAATTGGGGTTAAAGAAAAAGCTGCACCCTTCAATGCAAATACACCCTTATGAACTCTTTAATTTGTAATCAGCGACTCGAGAGGAGATTTCAGTGTGTAGAAAAACCGCCGAGCCGTGTAGCACGCAATTCTGCGGCGGAGTATTAAACAGATAAAAAGCGTTCGCATCATGTTTGTGCCATATTGCAGCCCACGGCGAATGGTAAAATGATGATTGAAATACGTGTTCAGCACAAAGTGGAAAGAAATTGCAACAGTTCTTGTTAGTCTCTGACACCTAGCTTACTGGCCGTTGATAAGTATGCAACCTGTTTCATGTATGATTCAGCGACCTTCAAAATTAATTGAAAAGTTCTGGTCTCGGTCGTTCGAAGGTCGGATAACGCTATCCATTGAATAATCCTTTATCCGGTGGATACCATTGTACGTTTTGGTTTCACTTATCCACTGGTCAGCGATTTATCCGTTGAATAGCGTTCTCCGCCCTTTCTACAACTGGGCCCCGACCATTATCGAGATTTAAATTTTTTTCTCAGTACTTTAGTTTCTTTTTTGTCGAAGTCAGATGTGTCGACAAAAGCGTGCTGTATGCATTATTCTTTCCTTCTGATTTTTTGGTTAGATGTTCCATAACATTGAACTTTCGCATTTACAATAGTATGATTTGAAACTCGTGATGAGTTTTCTTATGAAACCATCGTATATTTATCGCTTAAGATTTTGAAAGGCTCATAAACATCACGTCTTCAGTATAGTCGGTAATGCGGTAATGAGGCGTAACTAAGTTCAACTTGGTAGGAGACGCCTATGGTACTTATTAGCGGATTCTAATTAGAGATTTATTTTGGCTCCGCGTTACACTTAAAGGTGTCACACTTTAACGAGCTACTCACTGTTATTATGTTCCAGAGTTTAAGCAGTGGTTGATAATGAAAACGATTTGGGTTTGTATCATCTTAACTTTGGGCCTGTCTTCAGGTAGGAGACATTTAAATGCACATACTTCGTTCCGAACTTTTATCAACAATGCACATTATTTTATTAGTACTGACATTGATGTTGTCCTTGTCCTCGTCATTGTAATTGTCATGGAATATTGTTTGTTTGAACACAGCTTTAAGTTTAATCGTCCGAGTGAGGACATTCTTGGGAAGGAGTGTTATCAGAATTAGTGACAACGGAAGTCATCGTTAGAGTCGATCAAGTGAAGAATTCTGCTATTGTTGTTTAAACGTCATTTATTACTTTCGACAGCGGTCCTTCGGAGGAACACACTCACCAGAACGATCAGACTTCACGATCCTTTTCATAATTTTAAGAGTCGTTATCATCATCATTATCACACCGTTCTACGATCTCTAAACACGATAAATCCCTCCAGGTGTAAAGCAAGGTCAAGCTATTCAGCAACACACGGCAAACGGCAGATTAATCTTGAGCCCAGAAATGAATAACAATACACCTGTCAAAGTGAACAATGCCCATTGCGGAATCAATAGCACTTGTCGATTTAACCACAACTACCACGAATTTTAATCTTTCAGTGCGTCAGCTGTTAAACCTTACCCTTGCGGACCGTATCAAATATTTAGTGATGGGAGCTCTTTCCGAAGCTTTTTGAAACCGTATACACGTTTGTAAGTTTTCGTCAGGGTTCAAAGGAGCTTCGGACAACGTTTTACACTAATGTTCCTAAAATTTGTCATAGAATTTATGCAAGATAACTTCATCTGATGTCTGTCTTGATAGTAAATACAGTTTGCTTTGAAAAGAAAGATTTTATGCGATTTGACTTAACGACAACCGACAATCTGGTCTCAGATAAGATGTCGAAGTTTCTCAAGGGCTTTTCGAGTTGTGGCGTGGCTGAATTGTAGGTAGTGTCAAAAGGCATAGCCTACGAAGATGTAAGGTCTTTATGTTGTTAAACGGTTTGCCTCGATGAGAGGTTTACTTCGGACAGAAATTTGCTACTAAACGGTCTCTTGATGCATCCTCGATTGTTTCTGCGACATGCGAAATGTCGGTATGTATGAGTGTGTTCTTCCCATACGAGTAATCGAAACAATTGAAACAGGACGGTTTTAGCATCCCAAGGAATGTTCGCAAAAGAATTCGAAATCACCTGGGAAATTACATCAGAACAATTAATCAACAATATTTACTGAGCCCGTAGCGAAAAATTATTATTTATTTTTGTTGATATCATGATTATAGTTATTTCACTTGAATTTCTTTCTCTCTTCCAGATTTATCTCAGGCAAAAGGTTTGTTATTTTACATTACTCTTTACATCTATGGATATATTACTAAATCATGCGCGATACATATATCATATCTGGCGAGTTTCATGGACGCAGATTTATGTCATACGCCATATCTTTGAGGGCAACATTTATTTATTAAGCTGTGGCCACACGCAACATGCTAGACACAAAGTGCCTGTACGTCGACCTCATAAAGATAAATATTAATGCAATGTTACGACCCGTAGGTGGCTGTCGAGATCAAAAAATGGACATCGCGATTCTGGCCGACGTTTCAAAAAGCATGACTCGTGAGCAGCGAAGCGATCAGATAAAACTAATCAAAGAGCTGGTGGAAAAGAAAGGCGTTTCCTCCTCTGGAAATCATTTCGCTTTCATGACCTTTGCAAAGGAAGTTATTATCGAAAGCAACTTCAACGATCACTCATACCACGAGGCAGACAATTTGAAAGACCTTGTTCAGACCAAGTCAAGTGTGGTACCTAAGTTCTGGGGAACACGAACAGATCTGGCCATGGATCTCGCCGCCAAAGAGTTGTTCACCAAGGAAGGAGGAGACAGGTCTGATGCTAAGAACGTCCTAATCATGTTTACAGATGGGAGACCTGTCAAGACGAAGTGGGATAAACGACGTGATGTACCGTTTGAGGATTTCCTAAGGGCATTAGAGGTGATAAAACGGATTATCAGCTGCACACAAATTTTTCTTGATACGATAACCAAAAGTTGATTATTCGGTGCAGTACTCCTCCGCGGTATACGTAACAGTGTTTTCATGGATAGTCGATTGTTTGGTTATAGCTTTATACGGCTCAGTTCAATTTAGTCTTTGAAGGTCTCATTAGGGTTTAGGCGTTGGCCGTAAAAGGCTGAAAAATTAACCGTTAGGCGTAAAAAATTTAAACGGTAGCTGTAAGCACTACTACCCCATTCACAATCTAGTCTTAGTCACGCCTAGTCATATCTTTTAATAGGCATTTGATTAAGGATAAAAAGTATCGGGACAAGCACGCTGATGGTGGTAGGGGGTTGAAGGGGACTGGGACTGCCTGAGTCCCTAACGAATAAATTTCCGCAAATTTTCGCTCTCAGCTTACTTTGCTTCGTTGTTGATGTTGTTGTTGTTGTTTTTTTTCAGTTCGTAATCTTAACTTTTGAACATATTGGAGGATCTAACTCAATTAGCCCAAATACACACTACTGTGAAAAGTGGATAAAAAAGTATTTCTTACGTTATTCTATGAAAATTCTTACAGTATTTCCAGCGGAATTTTTTTTCTCTCTTTTGAATTTCAATTTCAAAGAAAAATCGCAAAAAAGAGTGAATTTGAATCCGCTTATAAAACTGGGGTAAGATTCATCCTTCAGGTCAGTCATTAAAGTCGATGAAGTCAATTCATGTTCTTTCAACAGAGTAAAGGCGTGAGCGTAATTGTGGTAGCAGTCGGTAAAGAAGCATTTCAAGAAAAATCAACAATGTCCAAGATTGCTGGCGAGCCGAAGGGAGAATTGCTTCTGTACCCTAATTTTGATGACCTCTCAGGACATTTGGACGATATCGTGGAAGCTACTTGTGGTAAGCTGTCTTTACTATTTGTTTGTCTTTCAGTTTGTTAACAATGATTGTGGGTGCGCTTTCCATTAATAGGGCCAATAGCGTTAGGCGATAGTCAGCCGTTTGGGGTTGGGCTATCGCCCGCTGGCTTACCTCTTAAAGCTTTCACAATATTCCTAATTTTTTTTATTTTTTTTTTATTTTGTCGACTTTTGAATAGCTTAGGCCCTTCAATTAGCGCAACAGCCAATCTTCAAGCGCGTTAGATTTAGAGCAAAACGTAACAACGCTTTGCAAGTCAGTAACCGTCCTTCAACCATCCCTTATTTTCTTACTCGTTTAAAGGAGAACGTTTAGAAGCGATTTTGCCACGCACGTCACAATGGCAAGCGGTTTTTCAAGATTGCGAGGTTTATGGGTTTAATTGACGGTCATCGCCGGCAAATGACCTCAAGTTCGAGAAAAAGAGACGTTTGAAGAGCTTAGTTTGCGCATTCTGTCTATGAAAGTAAAATTAATCTATCGCTCTAACACAGCTTGGGAACGAGGTAACTTAAGTGTTAGCTCACTGGATTCCGAGTGGAAAGGTTCACGTTTGAGACCTTTTGGCTTGTTCGATTTGGAAAAAATATCATAGAAATAGCTACCTGGCTTTATCATTATCATTAATATCATTGTTATCGTTATTTGCCTTACAGTTTTGAACATTTAATGATTACCGAGAGACGATTGTAGTCTAAACCATACCTTTTTTTCTTTCAGAAACATCTGTTCCTGAGCCGGAGGGTTTGTGATTTTCCTACTTTTACAGCGTAATTCGATGCGAAATGCTTCGTAAATAACGAGTGCCATTGGCTCTAAAACATTTAGAGGGCTTGTATATAACTGGGTATGGTAAAAAAGAAAAAGAAAAGAAAAATCCTAGCTATGCGCTTGCTCGGGGAACCAGTTCTTTTCCCACGAAGCGGAACTGAGAATGTGCAGGGTATAACAAAACAAAAAAAAGAATGGATGTTATTGGCTGGTAAAAACAATGGTGACTTTCAAGGTAGATCACTTTAGCCGGTTTATCCCGAATTCTTAAAGACAATTTACTTCTTTGAAGTAATCATTATACTCAACCTCAAGTAGAAGTCGTAACATGGAAAATTAAAAAATCACCAGAGGGCTTTTGATTCTTCATAATGAAGTTAGAGTTTTTGAGCAGCATATTATAACACCTAAACCAGCATACAAGGCAACAATTCACTCTCTCAGAGTGTACAAATAAGTGTGCAGGTGGAATTTTCAAATGATAAATCATTAATAAGGATGATATCCTCAGTAGGTAAGTGTCTTGATCAAAAGATGGATATCGCCATAGTGGGTGACGTATCAAAACGCATAGACAAGCGGCAGCGAAGTAAGAAGACTGAACTGATCAATGAGCTGGTGGAAAGGAGAGGCGTTTCCTCATCAGGAAATCACTTTGCTCTCGTCACCTTTGCGAAGGAGGTCGTTATCGAAAGCGACTTCAACGATCAGTCATACTACCAGGAGAACGATTTGAAAGACCTTGTTCAGGAAAAATTAAGGGTGATACCTAAGTTCTGGGGAACACGAACAAATCTGGCCATGGATCTCGTCGCGAGAGAGCTGTTCACCAAACAAGGAGGAGACAGACCTGATGCTAAGAACTTTATAGTCGTGTTTACAGATGGAAAACCGTTTAAGTCGAAGTGGGATAACCGACCTGATATATCGTTTGAGGATTCATTAGAAATTTTGAAGGTAAAAGACTTAGTATTCAGTTAAATTGAACTTCACCTTAATACTTTGATGCATTGGCAAACATTTGGTGCCCTCCTCTTGCTATATACCTTCTATTCAAATAAGGATACAGAACACCAGCGTCCCGTAACCTTTCCTCTTGCAGGATGTGCATCCGGGAAGCAACGAAAGTGATGATATATCCAGATTTTCAGAATTGAAGTAAAAGAAAAGATCATGTAACCGTACAAAACATACCAGGAGCTGGACAACTTAAGCAAAGAATGCAAACAGACTCCGTCAGAATTCTTGTATCGTTCTCATAGATTTAGTGCGATATTTAATGGACGTTCTTTATTCTGTTGAGAGCAGAGGGCTAAAATCAAGGGGAGGGGCTAATAAAATTTGTTATGACGGGCGCAACAAACAATGTCTAGCTGGTAAATAGAGAAAGATGGTAAATTTTGAGCTCGGTCAAGATATAAAGAAAGATAGTTTTCGTCTTGTCTCTTGTCCCACACTCAAGATAGGACCAAAAACATCTTTTTCCAATGTCTAGCTTATTTCGAAGTCCAGTCTCTAGGTATGACTTGTGACTTGTCCTCTGGATTGATTTTGATAGTGTTCAGTTGAAATGTTTAATATCTAATTTGTCCTTGCACCTTGCTAACCAAGTGAAAACCATGCTATTATTTGCTCACTTTTACAAGTCATTGACGGTGGATACACTGAGTGGTCTGAATCTGCGTGCAGTGTGTCGTGCGGTAGAGGGAAAAAGACAATGACAAGAACTTGCACCAATCCCCCGCCATTTAACGGTGGAAAGGACTGTAGTGAACTGGGACCAGCTAAAAAGACAGTTTCATGCAATCTACAGAGATGTCGTTAGTAACAATTTTTTATTTAACTTTTCTCTAGCCAGCTCCTAGTTTGTATTGATTATTTCCAGGCTGTTGATGACTTCAGATTCACGAAAGAGATGGGTGAAACAAAATTTCCTGCAAAAATAGAAAAATTAAACATTTGCAAAATGAATAGCCCTTGGCATTTTTATGTTTGAGGTTAATTTAAGGTGTGTGCAAAATCCCTTTTTCTTTACAATTTTTTTGAAAAAGAAATACTGTCTGTCCAATTGATCAGTAAAAAATGTATTATATTATTTGGTATGTTCTTGTTTCTTAGCAACTAACGGTGGTTATTCAAGTTGGTCCGAGTCTAAGTGCAGTGTGACGTGTGGAGGAGGAGTGAAGACCCTGACAAGAACCTGCACCAATCCCCCACCATCTAAAGGTGGAAACGACTGTAGTGAACTGGGACCAGATAAAAGAACAGTTCAATGCAACGAAGGAAGCTGTCGTGAGTATTCTTCTTCAGTCTTCTTTCAGACAGATTCTGTGGTTGAAACTCCAGGGCTTAAAAGGGATTTTAGAAATCTGCTGAATCTTGCGACGTCCACTACGTTTCATATCGTTATTTGACCTAGTTCTGCCTTTTGTCTTCTAGTGTGTTGTTTTTAAAACATACTCAAACCTTAGTTCAAGAGGTCTAAAGAATATAGAGTAGGTGACTTCGGATCTAAAGATCTGATTCAATGTGTTTTTCGGGCGTTATAATCTCACAAAGCCCCTCAACACCATGGATTATAATTATTTACAGGCGACCTATGAACTGTAATTGGAAAACTGCTTAAAAGGGAGGGGGGTGGGGGCCTAACTGTATGCTGTCCTGTAACTTCTCCGGCTGAATGGACTACCAGGATTGTAAGCCATTTTACCTATTTACCCATCAACAGACATATCAACAGAAACAAAAAAGGGAAATACTCATCATCGTGGTGGAACCTGCTCGAAATTTAAAACATAAGCAAAGTAAACCACGCGCTCTGATCGGACAATTCAGTGTCTACAATTTGCCTATAGGTGTACGCCGCAGACGTGAGCAAATGCAAAGGCCATTTTTTTGGTGCGCGTTTTTTTTTCTGGTCACGTAAGATTTCATTGTCAAATAAAAGGGAACTCTTTTACTACAATGTATCGACGTTATGTTATAAAAACAGACGGTCAACACTCACTGACTAAGTTATGGATGCACGCGAAAGGTTTGCAAAGCACTCAAGAAGCCATTTGTTCATGGGATAACTTTCTGTCCAATCTACAAATTAAGTCGCATTTCGTTTAGCCATTTCACCCTTTAAACTATTAAACGATCAATGAACTCAAGCTGGGATGGGTGACCGTTAAAACTCTCCGTGTTAGGTGATCTTTATTGTTTTTAATTTATTTATAAGAAAACGCTAGTTAGAAGAAGCATCAACATCCATTTCGAGTGATGTTACTGACCACAGCTTTGTCAAACTTGGAAAAGTTTATTTTTCTGTCTTCGAATCAAGTTTTAAAATTAGATTTATTTTTGCTTTCCCAAGCTTCCTACATTCTTTCATGTGCACTCTGAAGATCACCGTATTCTACATCACATTTTCAATAAGAACACACCAACGAACGAATCAATTTGCACCAAAAAAATTTTTAAAAAGTGTTGAGGATATGGCAACGCAATCGAATTCGTTGGACCATTTGAAGATGGTAAACTAAAAAATGCAGATGCAGTACTGCTTAAGAGGAATATCATGAACCTTGCTCAGCCTCTCGCACAAAATAGAACTTTCTACGGAGAAAGAAAATAGATTAAAAACAGAGCATGGCTCATCAATGGAAACAGGGTTAAATAATACGAAGCAATTTAATCGATTCTTCTAAACAAGATTTAGTATTAACAAGATTTTATTTTACAAATAGTACAAGGAAGTAATAAATTGTTTTCTTTTTCTTTTCCGCAGGTCCTCCATGCAAAGCTGGGCTTGATATAGGAATTGTACTCGACAAATCAAAGAGTGTCCAAATACCTAATCTGAAGAAGGTTATAACATTCTTGGGTGACCTTGTCAAGAAATTCAATCCTGCACCGAAAGCAGATCACTTCGGCCTCATCACGTTTAACAAGGAAGCGGAATTGGCGTTTTCCTTTGCAGATTCAAAATTCCATAATAAGAAAGCTCTCTTGAAGAGAATAGCCGATGAGCCAGTAGAACTGTTTCTGAAAACTCGCACCGATCTGGCTTTAAAAATGGCATTAGACGAGCTGTTTACCAAGGCAGGAGGAGACAGACCAGACAAACCAAATGTCATGATTGTATTAACAGATGGAAAACCAACACATCCCGACAAAAGTTTCAATTTCAAGGCATTTGCGAAGGAAATGGCAAAAGAATTTAAAGTGTGTCAAAATTCACTGGAACTGTCAATCATAATAAATTCCCCTTCTATAAATCCGCTTACCAATCAAGTTTCGTTAACATGCCATGCTCTTTTTTTTTTATTACTATTTAATTTTTTTGTGTGGCAAGACGAAATTCTTTAACCATAGCAATACCAGACTGAATTTTTTTTAAAGGTAGAAGGGGCAGGATAAAGGTAGGCTGTGGGTTTGTCAGTCTACTTTGCTTTCCTAATTCAGATTATTATGTAAATACCCCGTTCTCCTTCATCAGTTGGTACCAGATGTCATTTCTACAGGTAGATCTGCGAAGCATAGTAACAAGTGATGTGGGGATCCCATACGCAAATTTCGGCCTTAGGACTCTGGGGAGAGCACGCGTTTTATGAAAGATGGCGTTGCGATTGTTAGATAGGGCACATCGATCAGAATTTGAACAACTAACGATTCTTTCTTCGGAACTTACTCATTTTAGGGGGCTAGGAATCAAATACCAAGTTCATTTTTCAACCTGAGTGCACCATTACTAAACATTCTAATTACATTCTGCACTTTATATCCACGAGTTCACCATACTGTTTGCAAAATTATTTTCGCTCGCCTCTCAACAACAGAAAAAGGACGTTAGTACAGTGGCCGTGGGAATTGGTAACAACGTAGAAAAAGAAACCCTTGAACAGATTGCAGGTGGAGGTTCCGTTGTTCAGGTGGAGGACTTCAACAAACTTAAAGGAACGATCGAAGAAATAAAATCAAAAGCTTGTTCAGGTATGGTGATATGCAGAACAGAAAACATTGCACTCTATTCGACATAAACGGTTTAAAATTAGTCAAAAAGTGGAAAAGCCATTACCGATGTAAATGGTACCATTCACAGAAATTACATCAGAAGGCTGCTGTAAATTTTCTTGATTTTTTTTAACAGAGTTTAGTCTTGTCTAGGGATACCTTCCTTCAGCGGGGTGATAAGATTGCCTTCTTATTCAGAAGTTGTCGACTGGGTATCGATAGTGATCCTGGATTCCATTGAGTTTTGGCTTACTTCACTCTTTGATTGGTTTTAAAAAACATGCGACGCCATCTCAACCAATCAAATGGAAAACTGAAACCAATCCCTAGGCGGTCACTCGCGTTTTCCCGCGCTTCAAGAAGGTTGCCTGTTTTTACTTTAAAATATCATTAGTTGATGACAATAATAACCTCTGTCTCGATTAGTAGCTGTGATTAATTTTTGTTTAGAATTGAAAACTGCCCTATCACCTGTTAGCTGCACAATTAATTATAGGAAGTAGCCTGTGAATCTCTTATGAGAGTGGCAGAGGAAAAGAACGGGGAGTGTGTATTGAGTCACCCAAACATAATCAACTTGAAAGTTTCTTTCTTGAATTTTTAGTATAAAAAGCTGCCTGGAATTCACCAAGTGGAGTCAATGTCCAAATAGGGCCCTCCATCGTGGGGCACTTGCGACTAGCAGAATACCTGGACATATTCATTTGTACTTGCCAACTGTAGTTAGTGACAATAAATATGTAAAAAAAGCAATGCTCGGGAATACATTTGTTTGTTATTGATGAGTAATGTATGATAATTCTTGCACTTTCGGTTGTGGTTATGAGACCAAAACAGTGTAGACCTGTATTATTTGAAATCTCAATACAACCTTGGCAAACAGGACTTTTATTGTCCAAGGCTAAGGGCCTGAAAAATCACATTGTTCCTAGTACTTTTTCAGAGGAAAAGTCCCATGATTTAAGCAGGCGAACTCAATGCAGTACAAGAAGAAAAAGATCTTCAAGTCGAATCATGGTAAACGAAATAAATACAAAAAGGGAAAAAACGATAACAATTGATATATTTTCTTAAACTGCTTATCGTAGAATGGAAACGTCCGTTAAGCAATTCAACGTAGTTGCAACATTTTCATATCCGTATTTTCCATATTTCCCATCGTATCAATCTAGAGAGATTCAAGTAATTTCAACAGATCTCTGTTAAATGAAATCAAAGAAAAACTGGAATTATTTTAGAAAGAGAAAACAAATGGAATTATTGTACGTGCAAAAGCTCACTGGCATGAGCACGGAGAAAGAAGCACTAAGTACTTTTTGAACTTAGAAAAGAGAAATCGTGTTACAAAACACATCAGAAAAATAGTAATTAGCGGCGCTATAACAACAGACCCATACCAAATACTTTCCGAACAAGAAAACCTTTTACTACGACTTGTACAGAACAAGAGTGGCAGACACGGATTCTATCAAGTCTTTTCTAAACAATTTAAGTATACCGCAATTATCTGAAGAACAAAAACTAACCTGTGAGGGCCAGATCACCATAGATGAATGCAAAAGGATTTTAGAAACTTTTTGAAACAACAGGTCTCCAGGAAATGACGGAATCCCAATTGAATTCTACAAAAACTGTTGGGATCTTATTTGTCAACCGTTCATCAATTGCGTTAATAAGTCCTTTGTAAAGGAAGAAATGTCCAATTCCCAAAAGCAAGCTGTCATTACTCTAATAGAAAAAACAAGGGAAAGATCGCACGCTAAAAGAGAATTGGAGACCCATCTCTCTGGTTAATGTTGATGCTAAAATAATTTCGAAAGTAATTGCATCAAGAATTAAAATTGTTTTACCCTATATCATTCATAGCAATCAAACTGACCGTCAAAGATCGCTATATTGGTGAGACAGTAAGATCGATTCTTGACATTATGGATTTCACAGAGAAAGAAAATATACCAAGTGTGATGATATTTATTGACTATCGCAAAGCGTTTGACACTTTAGAGTGGAACTTTTTATCTAACTGTCTAGACGCCTTTAATTTTGGCCATGAATTTAAGCGATGGATAAGTACTTTTTATAATAATATTCAAAGTTGTGTGATAAATAATGGCATGTCTTCAGAATACTTCAACCTTACACGTGGAGTTAGGCAAGGTGACCCTTTATCTCCTTATCTCTTTCTTTTAACTGTTGAGACTTGAGCAATTGCCATTAGGGAAAACGAGGAAATAAAGGGAATTGTTATCGATTGACAAGAGACCAAATTATTACAATATGCCGATGATACTACGACGGTTCTCTCTGATACAGAGTCGGCCTATAAAATTTTTCAATTGTTAGATAATTTAAAAAATTTTCAGGTTTAAAGGTAAATAGTTCAATGACAGAGGGACTCTGGATAGGATCTTTAAAAGGAAGTGAAATGGCCACAAGATCCCATAAAAGCCCTGGGGATCTTCCGCTCCTACAATAAAAATTGCTCTATCTGAAGAACTTCACGGAAAAACTTGACAAGATAAAAAAACTAATTAATATCTGGTTTTCTAGAGGATTATCCCTTTATGGAAAGGTGACTATAATTAAATCTTTGCTTCTACCGAAGGTTGTGTACGTGGCATCTTTGTTACCTACCCCTGAAAATATAATTAAAGAGTTAAACCATTTGATTTACAACTTTTTATGGAAAGGAAAAGACAAAGTAATCAGAAAATCTGCGATAAATGATTATGAAGGAGGAGGCATCAAAATGGTTCATATTGAAAGTATGACTAAATCTCTCCGTCTCGCCTGGCTGAAAAGAATCTTTGGCGATAATTCTGGCGCATTGAAATATTATTTAGAATATCTTTTAAAAGAAACAGGCGGTCTGTTTCTTTTTAATTGCAACTATAACGTCAAAGACTCAAGACTATGAGTTCTCAATTCTACATGGAGTTGAGGAGTTATTGAAATGGTGGTTTGAATTTTGGAAAGAGAATACGGTTGAAACTAATTGGCTTTACTGAATTTGGAATAATCAGAAAATAAGAATAAACAACAAACCAGTCTTTTACAAAAGGTACTTTAATTATGGAATTCAGACAGTGGGGGACCTGCGTTTTGATCTTAACAGCGTCGATTCTTTAAGAACTAATCACAAAACACCTACAGAGGACGAATTTTCTAGAATGAACCGGTCTTCGCCACTCTGTAACGCTTGATCTAAGGTTTTTTTTTTATTATAATCCAGATTATAGACTCCTATATCCATCGTTCAAAATTGACTGCGGTCTTTTTGATGTAACTAAAAAGAAATCAAAAGACTATTGCCCTCTTTTTGTCAGTAAAAAGGCTTGCTTTCCAAATAACACGAGAAAATTGAAGTGTGAATTTAATTTAACCGATGAGGCACTGAAAAAAGTCTATTCCCTTCCTCATTCAGCTGCTTTTGAGCCATATGTCAAGGCTACATCTTATAGATACATCTTAACAGGAAGGATATATTAATCGGTCTTTTAACACCAAAACTTCCCTTACCTAACTATCTGTTACTTATAAGAAAAATGTATCTATGGACGTGTAAAAGGAATAAAGAACTTCCAAGTATAAGTGGTTCAATCAAAAGTCAAATTAAAGTATGAAACTGAAAAATATATCTGTAAAAAAGATAATAATTTAGATATGTTTAGGAAGAAGTGGGCAATATAAATACTAGAGGTAGTTGAATAATTTAGAATATGTCGGGCTCAAACAGGTGCGACTTTGCTTTGTGAGTGTGTGTGTACGTGAGTGAGTGAGAATTAGCTGTGTTATACTGTATATAGGTCCTATTTATTATTTTTAGTACAGTAGTTAAGAATTGTAACGAAAGTTATGTAAATAGTTGTGTGCAATGCAATAAAAAATAAAAAAATAAAAAAAACTCGACGATTGCGGCCTCAAAAATCTTCTGGGTTAACTTCGCTCTAACGAATTTTTATCTCTTTAGCTCTTTTTCCTATGATAATCTGGAAAAGCGTTTTTATTTAGCCTCACTAGGCCCCATTATCGATCATCGCTGGTTGAAACTGAAAACTGGCCGTGTTCTCAGGTCCGCCCCCGTCAATCGACCTGTGACATTGGGAAAGCTGATTGATATCTCATGTGAGGAATAGTATTTTTATTTTGTTTAAAGCAGCTGTCGTGGATTACTAACGGCAGGAGATTAATACATCTTGTTGCAATTCACTTTTGTTGTGATATTCTAATTTATTTCAAATAGTGACTTTAACATAATTGAAAAGATGACTACACATCTAACATTACGTCACAAACGTTATTAACAAATCACATGATTTAAGAAAATCAAGCCTTAAGCTGCTCTATCGCTAACCTTTTGTAACACGTCGATACTAAAAACCCTTTAAGGTCTCATAAAAGTTGAGTCAAAATGGCATTATCTTTAGTTCAGTGCGTCCCTAGGGAAGCATTTATTTTTTCCGATTGCGAATCATTACAGTATTAATTAGAAGCAAGTGAACTAGAGATCGGCATGCCATTCCTAGGATACACTTGATAAATAAGGTTTTTTTCCTATTCTTGTATCACTTGTCCTACTGGCAGTTCGAATACTAACTGTATAACATTGAATGATGGCTCGTGTAAGTTTAACTGGTTCCCTTACATCACAAGACGAAATAGCATTATTACGTAACTCGAAAACAACTTGGAAACGTGAAAGTCTTTGTTGATTGAATAATTTTAACCACTTGGATTATTCTGACCGGTTGGATTTTTTAAACTGGTGGGACAATTTATAACCAGTTTTCTTTTCAATAAAACCACAGTGTTAAAGATTAAAGGAAAAACCCGCACTACCAGCAAAAGTCGAAAAAGCCTGGGTCTAACAACAAGGTCTAGCTCCATGCTTGTCTGATTGTCTGTTTTACTGCTTGCCTCACTTCGCTTATCTTCCAGCAATACAGAAATGGGTTTAAAGTCGAGTTAAAGTAAACTAAGGAAACTGCTATTTCCCTTAGGACCCCTAGGTAAGGTGGATACGATTTACTCTGGTTTACCGAAATTTCCACTATATTGTGTGGCATAAAACATACAATAAATGCTAACTGTACCCACAAAGCACTGTGCACTGCTTTTCTATACCGCGCCATGTTTAGTGCATTTGGCTGGCTCGGTTGAACATGAACTAGCTTGAGCCTGACGATGACTGAGAGCGCGAAAAATCTTTGTGTACGAGGTGATTGAGATTATAAGGTAAGGTGGTGGAACTATAAAGCTACACCAAAAGGATACCTTGGGATCTAGAATATAGGAAAAAGAAGCGACACCAGATGTAAGCCAAAAGGTAGCTAGAATGATATATATGCGCTTCAAAGTTACAATTTGTTTGTATCTTAGTCTCAAAGACAGGGCGAGGAATCTGTCCACGCTGACAACCGTAATCGTCGCCAAAGACACTCCACATAATAAAAGGCTTGTTATATAGCCTGTTTCAATTGCGTATCGACAAAGATTCCCGTCTTTGTAAACTAAGGACATAGAAAAAGTAACATAGAGAGGCTGAGCAACAAGACCGACCAACAGATCAGTTGTTGCGAGAGAACGATACAAGATTTTGGACCGTGGATGAAATGAAGATTCCTTGCGAAGGGCAACAAGGATCAGAGAATTCCCAAGAAATGCTGTGAAGGAGAAGAAAATGTTGACTGCTGAAAATTTCTTTGGCAGGTGGTTCTTGTAAACCACCTGCCAAAGAGGGGGAGCATCACACTTCTTCAAATGTTTTCAATTGTGTTCCATCTTCTGTTATATTGGTTGTTGTCGCCATCATTCCAAAGTCGTTTCGTTTTTCCTGCAGTTTACTTGTACTCGCGAAGAAAGACTATTTCGTCTTCGGAGCGTCCACCTAACCAAGCTGATATTTTGCAACCCTGTTGAGAATAACTTCCTCGGTAGCGTCTACTCATCTAAAATGCGGGAAAAGATTTAACTTCCTCTGATGGAAAAGAAAAGCTAATAACAACTGTTCGATGTTTGACGTTTTTCAGTCGGTAAATATTAATTCAATGGTGAATTTTCATTTGGAGGCAAACTTGTGGAGACTTCTGTAGGCTTGCTATTTCGTAATAGGACAAAACTCTTCTTAGTGCTAACTGCACTTTATAATAATGAATTTTTTAAACAAATAGCAATTTCAATCTTTAAATTTGACTGACATAGTAAAGAATTTCAATTGGTGAAGAAGAATCATTCTATTCTCAAAAATGGGACAGCTGTTTCGTCGTTTATCCTTTGTGTGTTAAAAATTTTGGAGTATTTTCCGACATTGAATGTATCTTTACATTCAAATGCATCCTGTAGAAACATTTGGTGTGCTATAGAAAAAAAAACCATGAGAAACAGCAATGATCAATTCCATTTCATGCACTGACTGTAATTTAGTGAGTAAGTCCGCACTGAAAGGGTGGCAAACGTAGAAGCAATTATACTTCCATAATTTTATTAAACCAAAAAACTAAAAAATTAGCGTGCCATTTTAGTCCAGCTAATCTTTAGAAGCGGAAATATCATCAAAGACCTAACATAAACGAAACAGAAACCTCCTCTAATTAATCAACTGACTGTCGAATGAGGAATTCAAATGTGGATTGTGCAATCACAGGCGTCCCAAGCTCACGTCTTGAGGAAAAAAGAAAGATTAATTCTTGAAAGCGTCACGCTTTGTGCGACGCGGTGTTAAGTTACAAGAGAAACCGTTGAGAATTTGAATGCGTTATAAAGAATATTATGGGCAACGGGATATGGCACATTTACCACACTGGATATTCCGAAATTTGAACATTTTACACGTAAGATTGATAAAACTGACTCACTTCTTGTGTGTCCGTTGTGGTTTTTGGCGATTTCCAACGTTTTTGGGCTTGCTTTGCCATCATTGTTTTTCCTGTTATCAGACGAAGTCAAGGCTGCACAGTACGATTTTGACCGTTGTCCATGTGGTGGCGGTCTGCGCCAAGAAAATTAATCTATTCCGCAACTTTTTTACCAACATCGTACGATCCAAGATCTTTGCACCCTGGAAAGTGTCTTAATTGCAAAAATTTCCGCGCTGTATGCTGAAAACGAGCGACTTCTACCCTTGTTTCCAAGTTCGATTCGTTCTGCCTGTGCCTTTGACGTACAGACTGCACACGGCCGCGCAAGAGGCTTGGGTCTAAGGTCAATTTAGATGGACTTGGGACACCTGTGCCCTCACGTTCTACTAGAAAAGCATGGACATTCCGCTATCGGAAAGCATTTGATTGACGAATACGATAAACGACTAATGAATTCCTTTGGAATTTCGTAGTCCGTAGCAATTTGGAGTAATAAATATGTAGTAAATAGAAAAAAGCACCCCTACACACCCAAAAAGACTCCATTGGTTTGTTTGAATAACAACGCTTTCAGGCATATTCTTAATCATCTAATGTTTAACACCTACATTTCTGTATTTATATACACTAGTAAATCTTTTCCACATCTGTCAATGGTGACAGGATGTCATCCAAACTTTACATCATTTCTTTAAGTATTCTTTTAACAGGCGTGTAAGTATCTATGATGTATTATCGATTCATGATGTTCATTGAAACCCTCAAGGATGAACCGTAGGTAAATAAATTTGAATTGACTTGACCTTTTGATGGCTACGTGTTGATGTTTCAGCCTTGATCTTATTGATGTGATGTCGAGCAGTCTTAGAATCATTATCAGTCGTAGCAAACTAAAAATAGTAACTTGGCGATACTGGTCTGGAATTTCTTTTCTTCATGTCCAAATACTCTCGTCACCAAATTGTATGTTATCCATTTGATTCTATGTCCACCGTTTTTTTCTACAAACACTCAGCTGTATTCCTCACTCAGTTAGACTCTCTTAGAGAAACTTTTTGCCCAAGAGAAAATCAAAACAAAGCTATGAGACTCCGCAACGACAATTATATTTTGTCTAACATGACAGGGATTATGTATATAACAGGTGTTTGCTTCCAGACATTATTCGTGCAAGGTAGAAAACTTAACTTAAGTTATTAAATTAAAGTTAGTCGAATTCTGAAGAACAACAAAATTTGAATAGTGACTGTCTGAATTCTTTCGATAGATCTTTGAAAACCAAAATTGTTTTTTAAGTCATCCCTTAACCCTTCGGATGTCCAAGAAGGACACAACATTGAAAGCATAGCTTATCGTTATTATCCATTAACATCTTAGACAAGATAATGTATCTACGAATGCACTCAAAGAAATTCTCTAAATAGCTCAAAAATGTGTTTATAGTTGTCATGTATATGAAAGTGATAGTTTTCAACGAAAGAGGAAAACGGCGCAGTTTTCTTTATAGGAGACAAATGTACTTGTTGCGATTGATTACGTACATTTCAGAAGATGCACCAAACTTTTTCATCGAAGTTACCCAGATAACCTCTGCTTTAAAGTACAGTTTGAAGTTTAGTTATAGTAAAAAAGCAAATTTTAGAGCCACACGAACCTTATGTTTAAGTATTTTGTCCGCGCACCTTTATCATTTTCGAGAAACCGCTCGCCGTTTTGTCTTGCTTAACTCCTGTCAACTTCTTGCATTGCGAGTTTCGCCATTTGGATTCTGCGACAATTATGTGTTTATCCAAACGCGATTGGTGTTGTTGGAATAAGGTTTGTGTTTTCATTAGGAGTTCATTTACATAGCCAACACAAAGTCCCACAGGCCATTTTGATCACAAAATATGAAGATCAAACTTTTATTGACAGCTAAGCCGGTAGGGGATTTGAGTTTATTTCACAAGGATTATCCTCAGTCGGTGGGAGGGGAAGGGGAGGGGGAGGGGGGAGGTCAGAGTTTAACCTTTGACGATTGACACCATTGACTGATATCAGACTCATTAAACAAACTGAAGACAGCATTCTTTGTCTAGGGGAATTTTGAGGCAGAATTACCTTGAATGGAGTTTTTTTTACCGAATCATTCTCTCCAAGGAAGTTAATCTACGAATTTAAATAGCGACGCGCAGCTTCGTTTTTTGGATGAACTAATAAATATTTCCTTTCGTAGAGACCGACTGATGAGGTACTCCAATTAGTTTTGGGTGGGTAAATATCGTTACGTTTAGCAAATATGTGTCACGATGAGTGATTGAGATCAAAAATTCTATACATCGATTTAAAAGCGTTAGCTTATTGTATTTCAAACAAGTTTTTCAGACGAATCGAAAAGAAGAAGAAGTCATTTCATGTAGTCCGTTTATAAATCCGCAAGTTGAGCAAAAAAAGGAAAGCCTTTTTTTCTTCAACGGGAAGTCGAGAAAACCGCTCTAATCGACAGCGATAGTTAACAACAGGGTTGACCTTATACTTTCTGTTCTTTTGATGCTGCTTATATCTAATCACTGAAAAAGGTACGAAAAGAGTCCTTAAGGATAGCGAGTGAAGGACGGAAATAACTTCTCGAGGAGAAAAGAAACTAATTTAACTATTTCAGTACACATCAATTAATCTGACAGCGTCTATGTGACGGGTGGTGAAACATCTTTCATATATCTTGGCCAAATGTGATAGGCTAGAACGTTTTTAGGAAGTGTAGCCTTAAATAAAACTGCTGTTTAGCTCCTCAGTTTGCTTAACAGTTCCAAAACATCAAAAGGATTTCTTTTCAGCTGGTTTTTCGAGGACATGGGAGTTTTGTTTCACTTTTTCCTCATGTCTCTGGTTCTCCCCCTCGGACAATTCATCCTGGTCGGATGGTAGGTATTGAATCTTGCATTTGTTGATGAGAGACCTTTGTTTTTCTCCTCTAAATTTTTCAGATATACAATTTACTAAAACAGAAAGAAAACACATTTTCAAGGACTGAAACTCTCGTAGATAGAGGCCTAACTAATAAAGTGGCTACATAACTCATTGTCCCCTTTAAAAATTATCTTGATTCTTTTTTACAAAATGCAAACTTAAGCTTACAAAGCTTTTAGTTATGACCGGAAAATATACGCAATTCCTTAACTGGAAATATTTTTCCCTGCTTATAGTCTCGAACTCTTTTGAGACAAAAGATCTACCAAAGCTTTATCAAGGTCCTCCAAAATTAATGAAAATATTTTCGCAAATCCGTAGATATGTCTGGTGCTCCCATGCTGTCAAGGGAGAGCCTATGTTTATGAAAAGCCTCGCACTCAGGGAAGTAATAGTTGATGTATTAACTATTTGGAAAGGAATCGTTTTGAATTCGACTTATTGCTTCCCTTATTTTTTACTTTCTCCAGTGAAATAAGAATCTCCCTTTGGGTACATTATTATTTGCTGTTGTCATATTAGTCGACAGGATTTATTCTTTTCATTTCCACACCCCGAAAACATATTGCAGACAGGTGTTAAATATACCAAAACAGTTGTCCTGTAACTTTTAGAACTCGGCATTCGAGGCATACTATTTCCGTCATGGCACCCTTCCTGTGTTATATATTACGCAATTTTTGGAAGTTTAATGAGGAAGTTTTTCATAGCTAATACAAACAAACACATGACAGGACGGAAAATCCGTGCATTGTAAGTACCTCCCGTTTTCTCATACAAAGCGTTAGAAAACTTTTCTAAGGCTTTGTATGGGACAACGGGAGGTACTTACGGTGCACGCGTTTTCCGTCCTGTCATGAGAACTGTTGAAATGCAGACGAGAAATTATTTTACTTGTTAATGATACGAAAGGAATGCTGACTGTGAATAAATATCTAACTGTGAACGTATCAAAATTAGTTATATTTAACAAATCTTTATTTGGAACATTTTCTTAACTCATTTAAAACCGATGCACAATGAAGCGAAGGAAGGTTTTACACTTCAATAACAGTTTCCGAGGGTTTATTTTATTTTCTTCAATATGTACTCGTTTTATCTAAGACAAATTCAATTGTTATGGAATATGAGAAAAACAAACCAGAACAAAACCAACTAACCACGGAAAATTAAAAATTTGGTCGCGCTTGTTGCATGCGTATCGTGAAATAGACGCGCGCAGGAAGTTTGCAGAGCACGAGAGTAGTAAAATAGTTGCTGGTGAGGCCAAGAGATATTTCAAGACTAAAGTTCTCTCAAAGAATTTACGACCACTAATATAAAGATCCACTAAAATTTTATCAAGGTTATCCAGAATAAATGAAAATATTTTCGCAAATCTGTTGATATGTTTGGTGCTTGCACGCACTCAAGAAAGAGTCTATGTTGATGAAAAGCCTCGCGCTTGGGGAAGTTGAAATTGATGTAGTAATTATTTGGAAAGGAAATTGTTTGAATTCGAGTAACTGCCTCCCTTCTTTTTATATTCTCCTACGGAATGAGTCTCTCTCTGGGTACATCATTATTCGCTGGTGTCATTTTTAGTTGAAATCATTTGTTTTGATTGAAGAAAACTCTTGTGGTAAAATTCTAGCACCGCAAAAACATATTCTCGACAGGTGTTAAGCATATAAAAAAACGCTTGTCTTGTAACTTTTATAACTCGGCAGTCGAAGTTATTAAAGGCTGATAGTTTCTAAAGAAACTGTTTGGGGCTGCGTCGGTGGAGGTAACGAAATAATTTGGATATATCAACAAAGTTGAAATGGTAAATTGGCCACCGTAACGATTACAAAAGCTGACGTTTCGAGCGTTAGCCCTTCGTCGGAGCCGCGTTAGCGTTCGAACGTTAGCCCTTCGCTCCGACGAATGGCTAACGCTCGAAACGTCAGCTTTTGTAAACGTTACTGTGGCCAATTTACCATTTCAACTTTGTTGATATATCCAAATAGTCGAAGTTATTCTTTGAAGAAATATACACCCCGGTGGCCCATTAGGACTTGCGTGCGCGCTCTATCATAATAACTCTCAGGATAGGTGAGGAAATTGTGATTTGAAATAATGTACACAATAGAAGCTACTAAGTTTTTTGGGTACGAATTTTCATCGGAGTTCGGTCTTGTCAAAGTTACACTTTGTCGGTATCATGTTTAACAAATGTGAAGCTATTTGTTTTAGGTGTCCCGTAGAGAGTAAGTGAGATCAATAATCAACCGCCAACCGTAAACAAAGTTTAAAACACAACCAGCTATCATCTGTTAACAAGCTTTGGTAGTGACTTTTTGTTTTCTTTTGGTGATAAGAAAAATAAGCATTAGGGGCTGTTTATAACTAAAAAAGCTATCTCAACCTAGAATCTTTTGTTAACCAAAAAAGAGAAAACATGAGAAGACAGCCTATTTGGCAAATGACTCACCCCGTCACCCCGCTACAACCCCTTAACCTGAAAAACAATTCAATTCAGTCAAAACTAAAAAAAAAAAAATGGTGTCTAGCAAAAAGTATGGAAACAATATCCAATAATATATGGCACTACCTCCCCCCACCTCAGAAAAGGGCTTCACACTACGTAACGGATGCCGTTTTCAGTTCCTTGTATACATATGCGAGTAAACTGCATCTCTGGCATACCCAGACATAAAACAGTTAAGGGATATACCAATAATTGCTAAAAAAAAACTTAGGCAAATGTAGACACAAAAAACAAAGTTTCTTGCCAATAGAATACGCGAATGAACATAAATATGCGTCTAGTTATTAGTACTTTGGCATGAGTGTTTCGTATGAGGCCTTGAGCAATACCAGTCAGCGACGGCAAACTACTCTCCGATTCGTTACGAATCTTCTTGGGAGAGGAGAACACGTGGGTCTTACTCTGCTTATAATGGAGGTCTACTCGGTAGTCATTCACAACCACTTAACCTGTTTTTTTTTTTCTTTGCAGCATCACTCGATCCAAGCCAGATGTTATCAGTACTGTATCCACCCTAATTTTTACCTGTGCTCCCTGTGCGCATAGCCGCTAGTCCGGGGTGTGCAGCCCGTTGAGCAGTCAGAGAGTGTAAAGGCTCTCAAAGGTCACGTCTTTAACACAAAACGGTGAAAAGATCCGTGCCAATGTCTGGTGTTTTGCTACAGCGAGCTCACTTGTCAAAGCTACAATTACGTCAAAACTGGTAAAATTTGTTTGTTGAATAAGGGAACCAAGGAAGCAAGACCTGAGAAGTTTGTCGAAGATGAAACTAGATTTTACATGCCACGGTGGAAAAACAGAGGTGTGGATGCAAAAAACATAGTCTTTATCAGTATTTTTGTATTAAAGACTAGTACAAAAATGAAAAAATGTAACTATATTATGCGATTTGATATGAAATATACCTTGTTGAAATTAATGATCTTTGCTTGGTTAATAAAATGTAAGAGGATCCAGAAAGTAATTGTTATCGAACGATAACCATTTTATTGCTCTTTTTGCCAAGTTTCTTTAGGCTCCATTCCCGAGATTCCTGTGGAGAGATCAAAGCCAGCGAACAAGGGATGGCAGTCAGCGGTAGATATTGGCTAGAGCCTCAGGAAACAAAAATGAAATCCAACAAACTTCTAGTACCTGAATTATTATTACCGGTATCTTAACTTTCAGAAAATACACGAAAAAATAGAATTGGATCAAAGAATGCAAGTTTATATGGGATTCATACTTTCTCTCCAGGTTTATTGCGACATAGTATCATTGGATGAGGCCTGGACTCTTCTCGGTCGGTTTTCAAACAGTGAAAACAAAAGCTGGTGAATGACTCAGGATACTGGTGGTATGACAGTGCTGAAGCCGTAGGAGAAACCGTTGATTCGTCATACATCGTGGACATGATCATCCCAGGGTTCTAACTGGTCAGTGGCAGTGAGCTTAAGATCACGCGCAGTAATGACTTTAGACACACTCCTTTGTTGCAATCGAGAAGGAACTGCCTGAGCGGGCAGACATTCCGCTCCAAAATCACTCGCTATGGTGACTTCAGAAACGGTTTAGTTTGGTCTGCAAATAATTTCCTGTCATTTATGATTTTATGCTTTATCTGACCGTAACTTTCTTGAGCAAGAAACTTAGCAATTCCTTGTAATCAAGAAATCCAGTTAGACAAATCTGGCCTGATGTATTGCGTGACGTGATTATGCCTATTTGTTCCCTTGTTCTGTGACTCTTTTTGAGGGTAAATCAAACTGAAAGAGGTCGTGAAACCAACAAATAGTCACCGCAACAAATTAGAATAAAAGATTACTTTTTCATGGAAAGGAAAGATTGTAGTAGCTGCGAGCATTTCGACGGAGTTTCATCCCTGATTTCTTTCCTAGAATGCCAGGACGACGTATCAAGTTATATGCGTTATTAACCAAGCGTGAGGTCAATATTGCTGGATATTGGACGGGTTCTTTTTTCGCAAAGAAAGGGGCTTATATCCAGCCATCTTGACCGAACAAGCTTGGTTGATAAAGGATTTATTTCAATGCAGAAATATTTCGCAACTTGAAGTGCTACCAGCTATCCAGCGAATTTCCTCGGGTGCAAATTATTTTTTTCCAGCGAGTTAATTTAGGCTTCGAAAGGGAAAAAAAATGAAGAGATAGCAGCGACTCCAATCTTTGCTTTTCATGAAATAAAAAGGCATTTTAAAGGACAGAATTTTCATTTATTTTTGTTGTTTTCAAGATGATGGTGAATGAAAAATATAGAGATACCCGCACACTTGGGGCAATCAGGCGTTAACCATATACCAAACGCTTGTCTTGTAATTTTTAGAACTCTGCATTCGAGGCATATTGCTTTCGTCATAACACCCTTCTTTTATTATGAATTACGCAATTTTTTGAAGCCTAATGAGAAAGTTTTTTCAAAGCTAATAAAATCATAGAGAAAATTGTTGAAATGCAGGAAGAGCAATTAACTTTCCTATAATGCAAAAGGAATACTGGCTGCGAATGAGCGGGAACATCCAAAGTTCTCACTTGACAGGTGGCTAAGAGATAGACGACATGGATGTCTAACCATAAACATATTAAAGTTGATTATATTTAACAACTCCTTATTGGTGCATTTTCATAATTTAGTCGAAATCGATAAAGCGACGGGAAGATTTTAAACCTCAGGAGCGGTTTCCAAGGTTTTTTTCATTTTATTCAACATGTACAGGTTTTATTATAAACAAATTAAGTCACCAGCCACTATAAGTGCACAGACATCAGCTAACGGAAACTTGTTAAAAGGAATACAATCCGGTATATATATTTACAGCCCTTTTTATTCGTTGGATGTCGGGTAAGTACAAGAGTACCTACATCTGCGAACGGACACCTATGGAAAGGAATATAGTCCGGTAAAATATTTACAACTCTTTTTCATTCGTTGGATGCTGAGTAGGTACAAACTTTACTATATCTGCTGGTTGTGTTTCAGAAATATCAAGCGAGAAGTTTATGTTGGATTCTGGACATAAAACAGGAATATGCCTGTATTTTTGTCAAACCCAAATCTCTTCCGAGAGGCGAACAATCTTAAGCTTAGGAATAAATTACTCATTCATATTTAGAATTCTAAATTATAACAAATGTTGGAGTTATTCTCAATGCATTGGTGGTCATTAAAATTTAAAGAAATTGCAGAAAAATAGGGCTAAAATGCATTAATATTCGCATCGCTCCAAGCATGGATCATGGAGCCTAGATTTACACACTTGTAAGTTCGATTCAGAAAAAGCAGATTTCCTTGGCATATAATGTAAGAACCCAAAATATATCACCAGAATGTCAGACGTCATTTCAGGGTACATGTAGGGATGCAATGCAGAGAGCTTTTAAATTATTCAACAGTGTAAACAGTTGTAGACATTATTTTTTGCTGTACATAGTTGGTGCAAAGTATTTACATGTAAAACTTGCCCGCAACTGAATTATTTACTTTTCACGAGAATTGGATACGCTTTTTTAATTTGACTTATCAATGATTCATAAGACTTCCGGTTAATGTCTAGTAGCTGAGTTATATATTTAGAGATTTAGGTTGAGCCCACGACTTTTTTTTTCAATACTGCTACAAATAGGATGGAAACAGAAAGTCGTTAATTTATACCTGACGCAAATTGAGCATAATTTGAGTTTTTAGTGACAATATTTTCGTTTCCAGATCTTCTTTTCAGTGCAATCCTTTTCCCAATGTCAGTAAATATTAGTTACCTCTGAAAGTTCTTGGTGCGACTAGACGATAGCCTTTAATTGATTTTTTCTCATTTTCTCAGCAACGAAATTAATTTACCTCGCCTGTATCTACACAGTGGGACATTAGAAACCAATCACGCGAGATTCTTTTGTGTATTGTGTAAACATCCTTGAGTTCGAAAGCAATCTTCTGTTGAAAAGCTATTTGAATATCGTCAAAGAGGAGGAAGAATAGCAGGCTTAGTCACAATTAGAAAGTACAGACATCTGAAGTAATTCAAGTTTAGTTGAAAGGCGCTTATCGCAAATTTCTAGATGTGTGTTAACTGGCAAAAAGTTCTCAGCTCAAGTTAGAACGGTTTATTATGGATTAGGGTTCTAATATTCAAGAGAGAAAGGTAAAAAGCCATTTGATAACTTGTAATTGTCGAAGTATTATAACATGTTTATGCATGGAGCCAACAACCCTACTGCAAAACAATTTCATAGATATAAGTAGTGTTTTAACTTCAATTGTAATGCAATGGCATTGGAATAAATTAACGTATTATGACAACCCACAATTCCTCTATTCGCTCCGACGAAGGGCTAACGCTCGAAACGTCAGCTTCTGTAATCATTACGGTGGCCAATTTACCACTTCAACTTTGTTGATATATCCAAATTATTTCCTTACTCCCACCGACGCAGCCCCAAACAGTTTCTTTCGAAACTATCAGCCTTTATTCTTAACACTATCGGCCGATTTAAAGAAAATGTGTTTACCATACAAGGTCAAAATAACTATTCTAAACACACTGAAAGATAAAGCAATTTGACAAGGACAGCTTACCACTTTAGCTTTCACGATGTCGTCCAAATGTCCGGGGAGGTCATCAAAATTAGGATACAGAAGGACTTTTCCCTTCTTGCCAGCAATCTTGGACATTGTTCCTTTTTCTTTACGTACGTTTTTACCGACTCCGACAACAATTATGCTCACACCTTTTCTCTGTTGAAAGACAGTGATTCTGATTTTAACAAGGTTATGAGCTGCAACAATCATTCTAATATCAGCTTAACGCACGTGTTCAAATTCTGGAACGTTCTGAAGTTTTCGCGATACTTCTTCGAAAATCAACTTCGGAAGAGAGAATTCAAAGTTTCTCTGGTATAATCTTTGTCGTGTCAATTTCCATAAAACGATACACGAATTATCATTCAAGTTGGTCTGTATTCATTGTTTGGTATGGTATTTTCCATAGCAAAGCGTATTTACGTTAATGTTGTTAGCTCCCCGAATGTGATCGAAAATTAAAAACAAACTAACAAAACTTGCCCTCAAACAAAACGAAGAGCGAAAACGGAATCCTTTCAGTTAAACTGGTCTGTTTGTTTTTTTTACCTCCAACATTTCAGTGGAATCCTCAAACGGAATCTCAGGTCGTTTATCCCTCTTTGACTTTTAAGGTTTTCCATCTGTAAACATGATTATGAAGTTCTTAGCATCTGGCCTGTCTCCTCCTTGTTTGGTAAACAACTCCCTGGCGGCAAGATCCATGGCAAGGTCTGTTCGTGTTCCCCAGGCCTTAGGTCTCACGCTGACTGTCTTCTGAACAAAGTGCTTTAATTTGTCTTCTTCGTGGTATGACTCATCGTTGAAATTGCTTTCGATAATGCCTTCCTTTGCAAAGGTTATTAGAGCAAAATGATTTCCTGGCTCCGGTTGTTCAAAGGGCGGATAACACTATCCAGCGGATAAATCGCTATCCAGCGGATAAGTGTTACCAAAACGTACTGCGCTCTCCACCGGATAGAGATTTATTCAGTGTATAGCGTTATCCATCCTTTGAACAACCGGGGCCTGACGGGTAAACACCTTTCTTTTCCACCAGCTCATCGATGAGTTTTATCTTATCACTGCGTTGCCTGGAGTTCATACTTCGTGATACGTCAGCCAGAATTGCGATATCCAGTATTTGATCTTTACAGCCACCTACCGGTAGTAACATGATTAATTATTAATTATTAATTATTATCCTTTTGTGAGTCGACGTGCAAACAAAGTTACGCAGTCTGAGGAAAAACTTCGTGTCTCGTATGTTGCGCATGGTCACAGCAGAGATTAAAGTTGGCCTTTAAGATAGCGCACGACATAATTGTACTGAGCCGATACACTCTTAGATATCTGTTGCGTATAATTGGGTCTGATGTTCACGGGAAAAATGCAAAATAACAAACCTTCTGCCTGAGATAAATCTGGGGATGAAAATGAAATGAAATACTATTCATTATAATACCCAAAAACAATATAAAATAAAATATTGATGCTGGTAGCGTCCTAAATGATGTGGTCCTAAGGATCTCGAGGGCAACTAAGAAACAAATATTTTTTAGAACAACTAGAATCATAACAAAGATGTTAGAGCGCAGACAAAGCGTTAAAGACTAGTTTGACCGGTGACCAACCCAAGGCAATGTGACATTGTGGAAACAACCCTACAGATCTTTTAGAAACCCGTATAGTTATGAATAGTGATGATGATGATAATATAGATAATGACCATGTATCAGTGACTGTCAATAGCGTTTGATCGGTTTGTTTGATCTCCCCAATAAGATGTCGGTTGAAACAGTTATAATCTCTTATGATAACTCGAACCCTGCTAGCTCGAATCATATTCCTTTCCATTGGGAGTTTGAGTTAGCGGAGTCCCTTTGTAGATGATTCCTCTGTACAAAATTTACGCATAAAATGCTTCCTACCTGAAGACAGGGCCAAAGTTAAGATGATACAGACCCAAAAAGTTTCCATTGTCAACAATTGCTCGAATTCTGGAAGAAAATAGCAGTGAACATTAATTCAAAGTGTGACATGTGCATGCTTTAATTTATGATTAGATTCCATGCATGATGAACAAAATTACTATTGCAAATATCACCCACATTATGGAGCCCACGGCCCCTTCATTAAAATTGATTCTACTACATCAAACCGCTGGTCACTTTGTTTGTTGGCTTTTTCAGACACAACTCACCAGGTGTGATATTCGCCGGAATGAAAAGCTTTGTTGAGTGACTTAGAATATGATTAAATCTGTTGAATTTTGTGATGACCATACGTCATGCCAGTTAAACTCCAAACTACAAAACGGTCTCTTACAAAATGCTCATCCTCTCCAAGTTCTTTACCATAATATCAACATTTGACATTAACCAACCTGGTTACCTTTCATTGACGACTACACCGAAGATGTGATGTTTTTAGCATTAAATCCTAAGCGATAAACGTGAGAAAATTTCGTCGAATTATCCATTACGCGATCTAACTTAACCTGTCATAAATGCGATGGTTTGTTCTTGAACAACAGGTTTTTAATGAATACTTAAGAATCGTTTCATTTTTTGTTACTATTTTCCTCATAGCGAAACTGATGACTAGAAGGGCATATTTCTAAATTCGAAACTGTCAATAGCCCTTTTTACAGTTCCCGGCGCCATATTGGATTTGTAACCGCGCAAACACGATAGCGAGGCTCCCGGTGACCCGATGCAGGCGTCGTAAAGAATTTTGGTTGATTTCTCAAGTGTGTTGTCAGTTTCTCGAGTATTTTTAGAAATGAATGAAATGAATGAATGAATGAAAGTTTAAGCACCGAGGAAACGTCCCCTGTTACTCGAAAGAGAAGAGGAAAGTATTGTGCAGCTTTTGACTGTAATAATAGCGCCTACGACATTAACGGAACGCGAACAAGTTACCATTTCTTCGAGTTTCCTAAGGACGCTCAGCGAAGAAAACGGTGGTGTTCCCTCATCAAGCGGCGACATGGACAGGATGGATTTGTCGTTTCCACTTCCACCGTTCTTTGCCATGAACATTTTCGAACCGAAGATATTTCAAAAAAACTTACTGGTCGCTGGATTTTAAAGAAAGGTTTGTGATATTTCGGTCGTTTGTTGTGCTTTTGTTTTGTTTACATGACAACAGTGCTGAGTGCATTTCGCATTTAAACTATGAAAAACTAAAAATGCGAAGATATTTTGGTCTTTTTAATACCAAGTAGCCCTTAAAGTTTTTCCAAATCACAGACTGTGCTTGTATTTTTTGAGCGAGTATTGTTTACATTGTATGTTAAAATTTCTGATTATTTTGCTGTGTCTTGTTTCGTACACATGAGCAGTGTTAAGCTAAGAAAATGTAAAATGTTTGTATTGTTCATATGTGTGTTGTTTATTGTGAACTTTATGAGTCCAGTGTTTCATAATGTGTTATATGTTTTGCTGGACTTTAAAAGTAATAAATTATTGCAGCTTAATTTATTATTTGTTTATTAATTAATTTATTTATTTATTAGGTGCAGAGCCTTGTCTTTTTAGCTGGACCTTGGGAAAGAAGCAAAGGAAGGCACCAGCGGAAAGAATGCAACAAGTAACCGATGAGTCAACTCCAGAGTCTGTTGGAGAAGCAGTGTCAGCATTGCATGTTGGAGCCTACAGAGCATTTTCCTCTGATGAACCCTCAACTTCTGCTGCTGGTTCATTGTCACAGTTTGATGAAAATGCTGTTGAATTGGAGAGTGAGACCCCTCAAACAGAGCCTGATATTTTCCTTGAACTGCAAAGAAAAATTGCCTTACTTGAAATTGAACTAGCTGACTGCCAGGAAAAGCTCTGTGAAGCAGAAAAGGAAAAAGCAGTGTTACTGGAACAGCAATTTTCACTCGAAAAAATTAAGGATGACAATGCTGCGGTTTTATTTTACACTGGCTTCCCAAGTTATGATGCATTGATTAGCATCTACAAGTACATTGAACCAAAGCTTGCCAAAATGCAGTATTGGAAGGGCAAAAATCTACTAAAGGAAAGCCAGCCTTATCAAACTGATGATAACAAGCGTAAATCTGGCCCTTCAAGAAAGCTTAGTTATCTGGATGAGTTTCTTCTCGTACTCATGCGACTGAAGGCTGGCCTCTTTGTGCAAGACCTTGCCGACAGATTTGGTATCAGTACCAGCCTAGTATCTAGGATTTGTATCACCTGGATAAATTTGTTGTACTATGAAATGAAGGAACTGTTTCCATTCCCCACTCAGGAACTTGTCCGCAAAAACATGCCAAAGGAGTTTGCTCACTATGCCACAACCAGGATCATTCTAGACTGCACGGAACTTTTTATTCAGCGGCCTTCTGCTATGCTGGCCCAGTCAGAGACATGGTCCGATTATAAACATCATAATACCTGGAAGTTGCTAGTTGGGGTAACCCCAAATGGACAGGTAACTTTCCTGTTAGATCTCTGGGGAGGGCGTGTGTCTGATAAGCAAATAACAAGAGAGAGTGGAGTATTGGATTTGTTGGAAGCGGGTGACAATGTCATGGTAGACCGAGGATTTGACATTTCTGCAATTGTACCTGCTGGTGTTTCAGTTAACATGCCACCATTTCTGGCCGGTCGTGAACAAATGACGGCAGCTGAAACCGAAGAAACTATGAGCATCGCTTCAGTCCGGATTCATGTGGAGCGTGCTATTGGCCGCATTAAGACTTCCCACATTTTAGATGGCATTTTACCGAACACCTTAAGCCCTTATGCAACACAAATTGCAACTGTCTGTGGCCTTCTGACAAATTTTCTACCCCCTTTACTGCCACCGGCTAATAGCTCATGATTCCCACTTAAGCTTTCATATAGTGAGTGTGTGTATACATTCTGTAATTTTAGGCTGATTAACAGGCAGGCTGCCCTGGTTAGCTGGGATGACTTTTGTTCAGTAGCATGGCTACTTGGCAACAGCTTGAAAGAAAATGGCGTTTTTAAAGGGACTATAACAATATCATTGTCTGCATGTTAAATAGGCGGAATGTTTTTCTACTTTTGTTGCATTTTACAAGTGTGACAGAAGCCCAGCTAGCCAGCTCAGCCCGGTTCATGTAATCAGCCTCTTAGCTTCCATTAGTTTCATACTCTATGTAACCATTGGGATTTTGTACCACTGTCTTATTAACCAACCAGGGGGTCTGTATGGGAGAATTTTGACCTTGGTCATGAGTACAGGCTGAATGAAGTGAGATCTGTACTCATGACCAAGGTCAAGATTGTCACATACAGACAGACAACCTAAGCTCGGTTAATAAGCTTTTTTTTTTCTATGGAAAAATCTGACATTCCTTTTGAGACACAGACATAATTAATATAAAACAAATAATCATGGAACCAAGTGTTTACTTTATTTCAGTAAAAAATGAAATTACATGTATTTTTTGCACTGTTCATGCTTAAAGAAAAGAATGGTTTTGAATTTTACCCTTAATATTTACAAGTATTCATTGTTCACCTCATTTTTCTCTCTGAAGTGTTAACTTTAAACCACTTCTTGAGCTTGAATAGTGCCCGAATGGAAGCCAACCACCATGTAGGTAAAGGACCTTTCCTCTTTTCACTCGTGCGGTCAGCACCTCAGGAAAAAAAGCCCTTCGATAAAAATAATCAATCTTTGGTAACAAGTCATCGCGCCATTTGCTGTTATCAAAGTGAATTTTTTCAATAAACAGTGGCATGTTTTCTCCAAAGCACACTACTAAAAAAATGCCTTCAAGGGGTATGAGGGAACAGTACAGCTGACCTTGAATTTGACAAAAGTAGTTGTGGTTCCTTTTCAGTTGAACAGACCCATCAGCTAGTTTTTACAGTAAAAAATTCTTTGCTTTACAAGCTTCATCGACAGTCATGCCAGCTTTGCTGAAAGGAGACTTGATCTCCATCCCCCATTTTTCACCAGTGTCCATTATTGTCACTATTCTGTCCAAGCTTGCGCCGAGGTATGGTTTGTCCTTTGACAATGACAATCCCGTTTCCTCCACCTTTACTCTGATTCCATCCTGACCCATTTCCTTTATAAATAAATTTACAGCTTTTTCTTCACTTTCGATTCCATATTGGACAGCTTCAGTTGTAAAGTTACCATAAAGTATTGCCTTTATTTTATTTGACTGCTCCACTTTTGTTTTGGCAGCATTTCCAAAATTTGATGCTGTTAATACAGTTTTCCTTTTTTCAAACCAAAAATCGTTTTTTGATTGCCCTCTGGTCAGCCTCTCAGTTTCCTTGATCTCCTCTGGTGTAATGGTTAGGCTCGTAACATGTTCATCGATCATAGTTTTAAAGCGATTAGTAGCTATGTCATAGCTGTCGGTGAAGGCAACAGTTTCCTCGACTTGCTCTTCAGTCTCTTGAAGGGTGGGTTCCTCAGAACAGTTTGATTTTAGGTCGTGAAAGAGGAAGAATGAGCTTGAAGGCAGACAGTTTTGGAGGTTTTCGCTTAAAGTTTTGAACCCTTCTGCATCCCTGTTGCGCTGTTGTGGTGGTCTTGGGTCAAAGTTTATCAACTTTGGCTTGAGGCGGATGTTTTTCTTTCCAAACCTTATTTTTCTTATTAAGACCTGGTCAAGGGGTTTGGCTGCAACGCTCTGATTGCGTGGAACAACCCATACAGAAAGACGCGATGTACAAGACAGAGGTTCAGGATGATTTTGATGACCGCGTCTTGTGAAGTCTTCTAAGGCAAACAACACACCTCCTATATGATTGCACTTTCCTTTTCCTTGAATGCCAAGCCCCGCAGGACAGGTACAGGCTGAGCGTAATATATCACACTGAGGTGTGAACTCCACGACCACGCGGTAAGGCGACTTTTTCATCGATGGCACAACAGTGGCTTTCACGTACGTCTTGCCATCATAGGATTTGCTTTCCAGCCTCTTAACGTTCCCTTCAAAGAAAAATTGATACGACTTCAATTTCTTGTAGTTTGTTCCCTTGAGAACAATGTGGCGGTACTTGCGAGTTGACACAACAAGGTAGTCGTAAAGCTGAATGAAATTCAGCTCGGGGAGCTGACGCAAATCAGTGGACCATCCGAGAGCCGAGATTCTTCGTAAAGTATCATCATACTTGAATTCGCCTCCATTTTCTGCAGTACTTTGATCATTCTGAGGAATATTATCGCCAGTTTGCTGTTGATTCTCACCCGGTCGTAGCACATTACGCATTAGAATAGCGTATACCTTTAACACCAAGTCCGCTTTAATTCCGCCCGTCGCTTCCGAATTTGAACGTAATATCTCCCTCAAATCTTTCACTTTTAACTTCTGGATATCCTCTAGCGTTGAAATCTCCTTATCTTGGTAAACAAGCACCATTTTCGACTGTTTTCGAAGCGATTGAACGTGAGAAGCCTATTGCGATCAGCTGTATTTACTGCTTTTGTATTACGCGGGTCACCGGGAGCCTCGCTATCGTGTTTGCGCGGTTACAAATCCAATATGGCGCCGGGAACTGTAAAAAGGGCTATTGTTATGAATATTGTTAAAATATAGGAAACGGGTGACTTAAAGGTCACGGATTCGAACCACTCATTTACATCCCTGAAACGTCATGCCAACCAGGTGGGCTTCTGAAGTGAAGGACTGTACTCCGATTATTTTTTCACTTTTTTTTTTTTTTACTTAATACGTATCTTTACCATCGTTTCCTATTCGTCGTGGGCTGTGACGGGTCGCGAAAATGTTGGGAACGCTTTTGAAGGTTTACTAAAGGTTCTTCGCAGCTGGAGTGTGTGTATCACGGCTCGGTGATTTTCCCACAAATTGAAATCTCCTCTCGGGTCGTTGATCACAGAGAAATGAAAGAGTACCCAAGGGTGTTCTTGCATTTTTATAGGGCAGCATTTCTGGGTGGTTCTAGGGTCATTATCCTTTAGCTCCAATTCCTTGTTGGATCAATACTATCACACTCTTCCGTTTGCTTGCTCAAAAATACACATAGTTTCAAGAAACTGGATGATCAATCGCTTCTCAACAAATTTTAATCACGATTCGTTTTGATGCGAGGCTAACATAACAACGAGACAGCTTCTTACAAACACTCTTCTATCTAGCTTAAATGACTCAGACCTCCTTGTAAATGAGAATGTTGACCATGTTCCTTACACGTATCATTGAATCATAATCAGTACGAAGATTACGTTTTTTGTGCAGTTTTCAATAAATATGACCATCCAGGTTTTTTAGATCGGAGATGAGATTACATTTACGCCTTTTTATCAACTTTAATTTACGCTGGTTAAGGACTTAGCATTAAACCAGTTATCTGAAAGCTGTTTCCATCTCATCATAGTAAAATCAAACTTTTCTAACCCTGGTTACATCGTAGAGCACACTGCACCATGGAGTGGATGTTTTACCCTTAAATCAAAAGTCACGTAACAAGGACATTTTTCGACAGCACCCACCAACAGTTACGTCCATATGCTTATGTACTTGCAATTGTTTGTTGGGCTGGAACACTATTTCTCGGATAATGGAAGCTTCAAAGAGGTACTAGTGCAAAAGAATGAAAGCAAACGCACTTTTGAAATCTTTTTTCGACAGACCCCAGGTGAAACGGACAATTTAGCTTAGTTTCGGGAAGTTGACGGATTTAAATTTATGCGAAATACCCGACTGAAGAAGTGAACTTCTAAAGAGCTATTTGTGTCAAGTTTCTTTTAAGAACTTCCGTCCACAGAATGGAATAGATCTCCCTTTTGGATAAAATTAGTATTCTCAGACTGAAGACAACAGAAAAGAACTCCGTAACTGGCTGGGCGTAAGCAAAACTGAAGAACTGCTTGATTGTTTCCTCAATTGAACTTCCGTTTATCGACGGTAACGTGCGGGAAAACCTCGTTCTCGACTTCTTTATGCCGACTGAAGCGAAAAGGCAAAGTTGATATTTTGGAATTAGTCCGGAACAAACTATTAGTGAGAGAGCATGAGACTTACCTTTCAAGGTGTAATAAACTGATTTCGACTTCAAGCAAATGACGATAAAGATGAGTTCCCACAACAATCTTTTCAGATGTGTCTCCTGCGTATGTAAAATTAAATTTTTATTATCTATTCCTATTGTTCGCAACATGATAGGCTGCGCCATGATCATGACATCCCCTCAGAACTCGACAAGCTCGCAGTCGGGGTCGATAACGGTTCGGTGATTTTCTAAGAAGTCTCCCTGAGGGTACTTGATTACCAAACAAAAAACAGCTCAGTTGATTAACTCGGGAGACTATTTAGAGAAGTGTTTATCCCTCAAGAAATTTGAAAAATAACAAGAGAGCACTCCCCTATTTGCAACATTAGGTAGGAAGGGTGGCAACGGTGATCACTGTCAAAATTAGTCATTGTATCATGCTGTTTAACTTAATGTTTTAGACTTGTAAATTGACACTATGCTCTTTGTATTCTCCATCCAACGATTCTCTTATGTGTTTTGTCAGCTATCGTGCACATCAACAGTAAAGTCATCCACAATTGAGTTACACATCTAGCTATTGTTGTTATTATATTGGGCGAATTCGTATCATGCTTGCGTCGAATCCTACATGGCATTCACTGGACAAAAATTGAACGTCTAAGCATAATTAGTAAAGGAGACTGCTCCCTCTATTAATTATGGTCTGAGGCAGGGAAATTGTTACTAAGCGGACAACATATATGCTCGGGGGATTTAATATAAGAATTTGTGAGTATTAGGGAGAGAAAGTCTAGTGATATTATGGGTTTCTTGAACTCAAATTTCAGTTTAGGGGTGCAAGTCATTCATTAGTCCATAGTTAATAGAGGGAGCTAACTATGATTAGTCAGTGGAAGTCGTTTGCCATTTCTTCGTTAGCTGTTTGGGGATGGCTGTGACCGATGTATCTCTTCTTCTCTTTATAGTATTGCAAAGAAGCCACGAGAAGCTTTTCATGTGCGCGATATATAAATATTATTATTATTACTCTACGGACTGACGAGGGAAGTATTTTCAATCTGTCCACGAAAAATATAGCTTAAATGCCAGAGATGATAGAACCCACTGAGTAGCCTTATGCTCAGCGAGATATTTGGTTTACAAAAGTGAGGTACATATTGGAAATATCTTGGACATGGCTGTGAAAAGGTCCCTGCCATCTTGTTTGGAGAGATGGAAAATAGGGTTCTTGATTCTGTGGACAATGTTGTCGATGGTTCATTGGATGTATATCATCATCAGGATGTCACATCGAAACTGAAAGAATTCAATATTGTCTGGGGGTTTTGTATCTAGTGTCATTTAAAGTGACAAGAACAGTCAGAGTTACAAAGAGAGTGACGGTGTCACTGGAGGCGAAAAAGAGGGGAAATAGACAATGGGATTGAAAGGGAGATTTACGGTGCTATTGCCAGTTAGATAAACAGAGGTAGTGACAGTGACAATGAAAGAGACGGCGCCACTGACAATGGCCGAGACAGTGAGTATTCAAAATGACAGTGTCTAACGACGATCGCTGGCCCATTTTCCCAATCTCTTTGCCGCAGCGTTCATTGTAGGTCGAGCTTTTGGCTCGGCATCTTCATCTCCGAGATCTTCAACCCTGGAGTATTTGGTCGTGTCATAAGATCCCATGTCGAGCAGGTGCAGACATGTCTAAAGGGGTAAGCAATAAAATAGGGTTATTCATGAGCGTCACAATCTTCTCTAACGTCAAGTCAAGTAGAAAATGAAAATGACCACCTCAAAGTACAGAAAGGACCCTCGCTTTAAAGACACAGAAGGTTGGGCAGAGAAGGTAAGTAGAGGGAATGGCGGGAGGGATGGAGATTGATGGGTTCGTTGGCACGAGAAATCTTTGCGTGCTTTATGTTTAAGAGTGTTTTTGTGTCAAAAATCAAATAACATTGATAAACTAAGACAAATAGGAAGAAACGTTACACTAGCAGGAGCCTTCGAAATGAAAGCTTAAAGCACCAGAATTCCCGCAAGCAGCCCCAATAGAAGTCAGATGAACAATACAATCCCAAATCACTTCAGTTAATCAGTTAAAATCGGTGGTCCAGGAAAGGTTAAATAATCACTGAGCCCTAAGTGAAGGACGTGTTCAAATCATGCTACAAACCTCTTCACGAAGGTAGGTATCCATTCTTTTGCGAAGGTTTTCAAAGGGAGGACGAAAGTCGGGGTTAAAATTCCAGCATCTTTTCATTATAGCATAACTGGAATTAAGGAATGAAGGTAAATACAGGATTGTGTTTTAATAATTAAGTGATAACCATCAACCCAGAATCTTGAAGCCTTTGCCATATAATGGTTAAATGTTAAGAAATGTCTGGCTAGAACAACGGGATATTGATATTTTCAAAAACTTTGAAAGCGAAAAGAAAACCCTTAACAAAACCAACTAATGGCCATTGTTAACTTTTTTCATTTAACAGAGTTCAATAACGAGAGGAGAAATCAGATTAGAGTCAAGACAATGTTTTTCCACGAAGGAGGAGGGGGGGGGGGGGGGCAATTGGGGGATTTAAAATGAACCACAGTGTTTTATAACTTGATGAAGCAAGACTCACAGTTTATCATCGACATGATCGGGCTTTGGAAGGTTGTAGCCACGTGTGACCTGTGCAACTACTTTGCCTTCTGACCATCCGTCATAAGGAATTCCTCCTGTAAATGAATAAAAAATGTGCCTGTGATACTCCAGAATATTTTGTTAAAAATATTGAGATTTAAATCAGAGAGATTCACTTCTAGTGCTTGATCAGAGCATTCGAAAAAGAGTGTTTCCTAACCTGATACTTATTGAAATTGATGACCAATTTTCTATTACGTAATTGGTAAGAAACGGGAGTTGTTTGTCATTTTAAAGTCGCACAAAAAATGATACCCGTCTTGTGTGATAGTAAAAGCGAGGAAAGTCCCGAAACAACAGAGATTGAAACTTCGACAATCTAAGCATGAGTCATCAGTGAAGTCAATTTTGGTAAGACAAATCTATTTGTTACAACTCATCAAACTAGCGTCGACCAATGCAGTCTGACAGGCATTGACAATGACTTTCGAGTTCCACATACGATACCTACAATTGACGGCCCGGAGGTATAAATATTTGTTATTTTGTTATTGAACATAGTTTGACTTACCAAGGGTAACTATCTCATACAGAACGATTCCGTAAGACCACCTGAAAAATATTTCAAAACAATATTGCCAAGTGAGAGTTGTGAAAGATAAAAAGCCCAAGAGATGAGCTTCTCAGTGTAAGACTATACGTCATACATACACGTCGCTCAAGGTGGAAAGTCCAGCAAGATTTCCCAACAAAATTTCTGGTGCAGTCCATTTAATTGGCAGACGGCCCTGCAACGACAGTCAGTGCTATCATACCGGTTTATTAGAAAGGACATTTTGCATGCAAACAATCGTAAACACTACGAATTGTTTGGCACTTCAGGTGGGCGGTACACTCCTTCTAGGACTTTCGAGTGTCAAAATTTAGCAGTTGTCATAAATTTAAAACAGTAAAGTCAACCAACTCAGTTGCTGTGGCATAGCAAAACGTGGGACCATCTTTGCAGTGAAGGCGAATTTTAAACAGAGTTAGTGCTAACCTTAGGAATTTTTTTGCGAGTGGCACTGCAAAAAAGGTAAGGCAAAAAAGATCTTCTACCTTTTTGGCATTTCCATGACCATATTTGAAGTTTTGATATGCCATGCCAAAGTCGGTCACTTTGCACACATAGTTGTTATCAAGGAGGACGTTTCGAGCTGCCAGGTCACGATGAATTATCTACCAAAAGAAAAAGATCCAAAATGTAAACCAGGGGAAAGATTATGTAGATGTTTGCATGGTTTTACAATAAAATTCAACCGACAGAAAAAGTTACAATCATACAAACTCAACTACTTTATTACATAACGTGTAATAGGAGCGACTCAAATAAACAATACTGACAGTAATTATCCTCAATAACTTACTTAAGCCCTCTACAAACTACAGTGTATATCTTATCTCGCCACTACCTCAATTTCAGAGTTTCCTGCTAAATTCCATGAGATGAAAAGTCTTCCACAGCAGCTCTCTCTATCTTAGTATAGCGTTCAGACAGGCTGTCTTTTCCGACAACAGCAACAACTCCTACTACACGACTGAGTCCTTATATACATTTAAAAAGTATTCCGGAACATTCCAAAAGCTTACAATACAAATATTTCGGTAGTATTACATCATAACCACAAAACCTAACAGAATATTCTAGAGGGTTCAACAGAAAGTTAATGCAAGTAAGTCCTCTTGATACTTATCCATATCAACGGGCGGTAAGAACTATTGTTCCTAGGGTTTTCGTTACAGACCAAAGAAATACCAAAATCACTGTGACATCAGATGACCCATTAACAATATTAAAAGAATCCTTGGCCTTCAGAAACATTCATAATGTCAAACCTGCTTTCAAAAATGTCGTTTAATTTAGATTTATCGATATTCAAGACAATCAAAAGGTATAAAAATTCTTACTATTTATCTGAGGCAAAATTGAATGTAGTAGCATTTTGTTTACTTACTCCCCTTGATCCAAGGAATACCATACCAGCGGCGATTTGTTTGGCAAATAGCACAAGGTCGTAGTTGTCCAAATCTTGAGCTCTTCCTTCTCCAAGATAATACCGATCCTTAATTCCTCGGCACTTTCTCATGTAACCAAGCAGGTCACCACAAGGCAAGTATTCCATGATAAGGATTGGATGAACTTAAAATAACGCACAAAAGGAAAAACAAATCCAACAAAAACAATTAAAACAAACAAAAGTAACAATCTCATACTCAGTCAAAATGTAACTGCATATACCAAGAATTATGCCTTAAACTGAATATATACCTTGTCTGGTAACGCAGCCAATGAACTTCACTATGTTGGGCTGATTGCTTTCACCAAGAATTTTTCCCAGCTCGATCTCTCTCATCAGACATTTTCTTCCTTCCTCCCCTGCAGTGGCTACAATAAAAACGATATGCTTTATAACGAGGGAAAAAACTTATTGACGAATTTTCTCGCGGTTAACAATAGAAAACTTTGAGTAAGGATTTAGACCTCACATTTTAGGAGGTCTTTGAAGCTCAGTTTGTGGCGCTCACACCTGCGAAAATGGAACTGATTAGCGATCAAATCCTTTCTTACTATTGAAGCACAAGCTTACTATCTTAAAATGCTTCATTTCTTCTGAAACTTTTATTTTCGTTATTATTAAAAATGACTTTGCATGAATCTCTCAGGGTGCCTTAGTTGACCCATGATAAGCAACCATTGGAAGTGCGAAACAGGCCACCCTTGGCTGTAAAGTATTTATCTACGTGATTTGAGGAGAGATAGTTAACTTGATCTTACGTGTGAAGCATTTAGCAGCAACTGTGCGATTTCCAGGCCTCCCATTTGGAGAACTAAGAAGAGCTCTCCACACTGCTCCAAATGCCCCTCGCCCAATGACCTCTTGAAGCAGAACACGCTTCACTTCAATCTCCCATTCATCCACTTCTACATTCAACAGTTCCATCTCAACTGCCTCCCCTTGATTAGGACTAAATATTATGAAAATCAGTTTCTATTAAAAATCAAAGTATATGTGATCAAGAAAAAACAACTAAGGAAAAGTTTTGAGTTTCTAAATTAATTGACCATTTCTTTAGTCTATGGAATAAAAATCACTCTGAAGTTGGCAAAACCTTTTCTTGTGCACAAAACTAAAATTTCAGAATATCTCGTACGTTCAGACAAGGTAAGAGCCACTTACCGTAAATATTGAGAATCCGTCGTAATTCGTAATTCATTTTGTTTTTCCTAAAGGACCCTTTTAATGAACCTTTGTCGAAAATTAGATGAAAAAGTTCTATCGCGCCTTTTTTTTCTCGATCCGAAATATCGAAAAGTTCAAAATACACCTAGCTGGCCGTGGCCGTTTCCCCCCCCCCCCCCCCCCACCCTCGCGCAATGAAAAATTATGAATGAATGAAATGAAAAATTGGAATGGAAAATGAAATGAAAATGGAAAATGGAATGAAAAATTATGAATGAATTTGACCTATATTTTACCTCTACGAAAAAGACGCGAAGCATTTTACTTCAACGGGTCACTTTTCAGACTTAAACGTGATAACCTGCTGAGAGACTTTTATTTTCAGAGAAACAAGGATGGAGGGAAACGGCCATCTAGTCGTATTTTGAACTTCTCGATTTTTCGGAGAAAGAAAAGCGCAATAGAAGTTTTGATAAAATTTTTCAACAGGGTTCAACAAAAGGATCTTTTAAGATTAATTAAATTAATTACGAAATTTTTCAAACATCGACTGATTCTCGATATTTATGGCCAGTGGCTCTTAACATCCATAATGGAATGGTTGACATGACATAAGACCCCAACTTCAATGTGTTTTTTAGTCAAATACATTCCAATTTACCGAGTAGAGGTAAAAGGTAAACCAATTAACTTACAGAGCCATAGCAGTGGCTGCAGTTTCAGATGATAAATCAAGAAAGAAATAAAGGAAAAATTTCTCCTTAACTTGAGTATTTCAATAAAAATGTTACGCACTTAGGTGGTGAAGGGAGTTTCTACAAAGCAGTTAATAACAATAACAATAATAATTCATTATTAATGAAATCAGTGGTTTACTCAGAATTCTTTGTGCCATGAAGTTCAACGGTTTATGGTAGATTACAAATCAGAAACAATAAAAACATGCCAATAGTAACCAAAATGTTTTTTTTCTTCTGCAAACCGAGATGATATTAATACCTACCTAATAGCAAAATTAGAGAGAACAATTAGAATATGGAGTGAAATAAAAGTAAGCAGAAACTAGTCCAATTTTTGTTTCTGACACAACTGTTCTCTGGAAAAGTTACTAAGAGCAAGATATGAAGAATGAGTCTCACCTGTCCTTCGGCGCTTCCAAAAATACCAGCATACGAGCAAAATAACAATGACAGCAGCCATTGATCCAACAATATAATACCACACCAGGGATGGACTCCTCGCAGCTGTTGGTATAAGGTAAACACAAGGTCATTAGCCAAATGACAAAGCTAGCACATGTGATCATGATAATGGAAAGGTTTTTACTCAGTATTACCCATCCTCCCTGGATTCTGTCTTTTGCTAGAGTTTCTCTGGCTCATTTTTATCAGTACTGGCTCATTTACTATTTCATGGCAGACATTCCAAGAAAGGTTAATCAAAACTATGGTGTAGAAAAAATAACAAAATAACCATAAAGTGAAGTCTGTTAACAAGCAAAGTGGCCTATCAAGCCGGCGCTTAACTCTGGTTTCAGTAGCATGAAGCTCTCAGGAGTATTTCTACTCCCTCCTGCTAGTCCATTGCAGGGTTACCTCCCATAATAGTGACAAATAACCTGCTTTTTTGCAAACTGGATGAAGAACAATTCCCATTACCCAGTAGGAAACAGATAATCATGATGATACTGCAAACGATTATACCGGTATCTAAAATTAGGTTCTACTGCATGTAAGAGGCTAAGGACCCAAATCTTCATTCGAAACTCATACTTACCATAAAAAACAATAACAACCACAACAATGGAAAAAAAAAGCAGCCAACAGCATGATTAAAGCAAAGCAAAACTTTCAGGTTACATTTAAGTTGAAATATTCTTTGATGTTAAATAATAAATTGTTTTTAGGACACTACAATAATGCCAGCTTACAGTTGACATTTATTGTTACATTGGAGCTGGCCACATTTCCTAGTCTGTTACGAGCTTCACAGGAATATACACCACTGTCCTCCTCCACAACCTTTGCAATATGCAGGTAACCTTTTTTCTCTTCAAATTGCGTAAAGATGTCCTCTCTCTTCTTAATTTCCTCTCCATCTTTTTTCCAAGTGATATTTACTGTTGCTTTGTTGACAATGCAAGTTAACCTAAGCTCATCACCTGAAGTGAGGGTTGGATATGGTTTTGGACTCAATTCCACAGTTGGTTTTTCTGTGTAGAAAAAGAGATAATGTGCATGTATACGAATCTTGATTTTTTATGGAAAAAAAAATACGTTACTCTCAGTACCTTAGTAAGGCAATTATCATGGACACGAAGCAATCCAAAAGTGACCCCCTAAACAGAATTTCCAGGATGCTTCTAAGTAACCCCAGACCCAGCCCTTTGTTGCTATAAATAGTCTCATGACATGTAATGTGCCATTCAATGTTACAAATCGTTGTACTGATAAAAGTCTATTGGATTAAAATTATCACAGTGACCATGACAAACGGTCAAAGTGATCATATAAAAAAGTTATCTCAAACAATTGTTTAATAGCGTCTGCGTAACAACTAAGCTTCCCACAACTCATCACAGTATTTTTCCCAGATACCTTCCACCCAAGTTAGTATTTCAACTCTTTGACTCAATTTTCTTGGAGAATTTCCAGGGGTATCAAGACTCTATCTCAAAACAATTATTATAAGAATCAGTGTTAACACACTGTCAGTTATTTTTGGTCAACCTTCAGACCAGCCAACATTTACACCTCATGTTTTACCTATTAGCAGGGAAGATAACATCAAAGAAGAAAGAATTGTATACTATTATTGTTAAAGGGGATCCATCACCATCATTACCCTAATGGCTATTAAGTTTCAATAGCTACTGTTACCATTATTAAACTCATCATCATCATCACTGTCACTAGTATCACTATCATCATTATCATTATTATCATTATTATCATTTGACCTACCAAAAACTTGAAGTGTTGCAAAAGAACTTGTTGTATTAGCTTTGTTTTCTGCTGTGCACTCGTATGTTCCTTCCATTTCTTTTGTTGTTTGCAGCATTTCTAGGAATGATTCCACAAATAAGTCTCGCTCAAAATTGCTTTGATTAATACCCGATTGGAGTTTACCGCTATTAAATGTCCACATTACTTTTGGTGTTGGAACACCTGAGGCACGGCAAGTAAAGCTGACAGGGTCTCCAACAATAACAGATTGGTTTACCGGAGACAATAAAATCCGAGGAGACACTGAAAATAAAAAGAAGACCATGATCTTCAACCAAGGTTCTTAAGACACAACCAAATAACCACAACTAATTTGGCAGTAATTAGATGTAAGAGTAAATTTGGAGTCCCCTAACTACACATATTTACAGAAATTATTAAAAGAATCACCACCACACAGTGAATGGGAATTAAGGTCAGGAGGATATTATGAATATTTCGAATGAGTAAGCTTCCCTCAACCCTGAACGATAGTATTAACATGAAAAGAGTAATTTAGTATATTATGTACATAATACTTGAAATATCATGAAGTGTGCAAATAAAAGTCAAATTTAAAAACAAATGAATAAACTTCGTTTGTAGAAATCCTATTTAAATATCTAGCTTAAACAAAAGCATGTTAAAAAATTACAGGCACTGACTGGTCAGACCACAGCACCGGGGGCTACGTTCCCTACTGTGCACTCTTTGTGAGAAGTTCTTGAGTTCTTTAGCATCCCCTTCCTAACCAGTACAGAGAAGATGAGGGAGACAGGGCCTACAGTCTATTGGCCTTATCCGTGAATACTAGAATGTCTAACTATTCACTAACATCATAGCACATTCAGCACATTCTCCTAGGTTATTTAAAGATCCTCAGTGGTGGTACGGTCTAAGATTGAACCCTCGACGTGACGCATGGCAGTTCAGGGCTCTACATCATAAGCTTACCGAGTGCAGTTTGTAAATATTAATAAAGTTATTTTGATTTACCAGTAACATCAATCCAGAAGTACAAGTTAGCTTTTCCAGCCAGATTTTCAGCAACACATTCATAGAAACCTTCATCATCAAAAGTCAAGTGGTTAATAATTAACGTGTTGTTGTTGCCAAGAACTTCTCCATTTCTGGTCCAGTTAACAGATACTGGGGGACTGCCCTTTACAAAACAAGGTGTTGTAAATGTGGAGTTCAATGTAACTGAACGATTCTTGAGTCCAGAATTTAACTGTGGTGGAACTAGAAAGTAAAATTTTAACAGGTACATTGGTATCTCGAGCTTGGATGTAAACACTGCAAACAAATAACAAGTCAGCAACTTTAAGAATTTCGTTCTGCAGGTGCTATGAATATGTTACTTAGTTGACTCAAGATTAAAAAAAACTTTTGTCATATCCACGCCATTTACCTGGGACAGGGCTATGGTCTAGCAGCACCTGGTGGCCCCTGGTGCCTTACTTTTGCTCTTGGGTGACTCAGGAATTTTAGTTTTTTCATAAAAAGCATATGCTAGGCACCCTGGATTTCACAGTTTCTGAGCACTGGGCTCTCTTCAATTTGTCTTAGAGCATAGCCTTGTGGGACATTTGACTTTCCATTTATGTGAACAGGAGATACTAGTTTTAACTCATTGCCAGAGCAGGAAACATCCGAAATTTGTATTTGTATTTGTATTTACGAGTATTTATACAGGGTGGCCCAGTTTAGCAGATAGCTAGTTTAAATGGGGCCCTGTGAAACCCACCAATCTCACCCCAGGGGAGGACATCCATCACACAGTAATCTCGTGCGTGGGAAATTAATGTCTCCTACCCCAACCCTGCAGGAGACGGGACCTCCATTTATTTCTCCCTATCCAAGAAGAAGACTAGAATATCTAACCATTTCTTGATGTTTTAGTAAGGTAGCATATTCTTCTCAATTATTTTAAGACCTTGAGTGTTCGTTCGGCCGGGGCTCGAACCCTCGACCTCCCACACAGCAGTCCAGCACTCTATCCATTGAGCTAACTGGGAGGCCGTATTTCAAATTAAAATGATGTTCTCATCTTCAAATTTTTTACCAGTTTGTTTCTCTTTTGTAACAGGATCCTTAGTGTTGTGTCGCTCACATGACCTGAAGAGGTAATGACACGGAGCGAGGAGCGAGGGATGTCGATTGAATTCGTTTGTTGTTAGTTATCTTATATGTGATTAAAGGGACGTAGTTACGGACAGAATACAACACTTAGGTTTGGCAAAAATATGCCCCAAAGTCTGAAAAAGGTTTTAAACAACTTTAACTTTGTGGTTATTCAAAATTCTCTTGATGGGCTCTGTAACACCCCAGATGTAAGGAATAACAGCAAAACCAGTCACTGGTTCCTTCTCATCACGAGTGTTACTAGTTGCAACTGGTTTCAGGCAGTTACGGAGAAATGTTTTGGTAGAGCCATTTGTATTTGAGTATATCGGACAGATCAAACGTCAGTTTGGTCTGAAAGAGCATCAGAAAGTGGTCTTCTTTTGCCTAAAAGAAAATTCAGCTTTGTTGGAGCATGTTTGAAAAGACTACTAAAAAAGAGCATGTATCATGAAAAACGAATGACATTAAAGGCAAATGATGGACAGCACAATAATGTTAGCTTACGTTTGACAATTATCATCACAGTGGAGTGGGCCAAAATGCCTGGTTTGTTGCGAGCTTCACAGGAATATTCACCACTGTCCTCCTCCACAACCATTGAAATACGCAGAGAACTTGTTGTCTCATTCAATGTCGTATCAATTACTGCCCTTGCTTTTATTGGGTCTCCATCTTTTTTCCAAGTGATATTTACTGTTGCCTTATTAACAATGCAATTCAATGTGAGCTCTTCACCTGGAGTGAGTATTGGATGTGGATTTGGCCTTATTTGAGAGGTGGGTTTTTCTGTGTTAAAAGAGACAAGTTTCTGTTAAGTCTAAAAAAAAAACAACTTCACTCACAATATCTTAATTAGTAACATATTTATCATGGGGCTTATACTATTTTGCGAAACGAAACGAAACGAAACGAAACGAAACGAAATTGTACTATTTTGCGAAACGAAACGAAACGAAACGAAATTTTGCGAAATGGCGTTTTTTCGCCTTTATTTAGCAAATATGTCCTCTTCGTCCGAAACAAAATGTTTCCACTAATATTATAATCAATATTTCTAAGAGCCTGGTCACCTCTCATTTCATTGACCATAGTAGAATTCGTTTCGCAAAGTAGTAATTTTGACAGAATTACTATTTTGCGAAATGGCGTTTTTTCACCTTTATTCAGCAAATATGTCCTCTTCGTCCGAAACAAAATGTTTCCACCAATAAAATGATCAATGTTTCTAAGAGCCTGGTCACCTCTCATTTTATTGACCATAACAGAACTCGTTTCGCAAAGTAGTAATTTTGACAGAATTACTATTTTGCGAAATGGCGTTTTTTCGCTTTTATTTAGCATATATGTTCTCCTCGTCCGAAACAAAATGTGTCCACTAATAAAATGATCAATATTTCTAAGAGCCTGGTCACCTTTCATTTTATTGACCAAAATAGAACTCGTTTCGCAAAGTAGTAATTTTGACAGAATTACTATTTTGCGAAATGGCGTTTTTTCGCCTTTATTTAGCAAATATGCCCTCCTCGTCCGAAACAAAATGTGTCCACTAATAAAATGATCAATATTTCTAAGAGCCTGGTCACCTCTCAATTTATTGACCATAATAGAACTCGTTTCGCAAAGTAGTAATTTTGACAGAATTACTATTTTGCGAAATGGCGTTTTTTCACCTTTATTCAGCGAATATGTCCTCTTCGTCCGAAACAAAATGTTTCCACCAATAAAATTATCAATGTTTCTAAGAGCCTGGTCACCTCTCATTTTATTGACCATAACAGAACTCGTTTCGCAAAGTAGTAATTTTGACAGAATTACTATTTTGCGAAATGGCGTTTTTTCGCTTTTATTTAGCATATATGTTCTCCTCGTCCGAAACAAAATGTGTCCACTAATAAAATGATCAATATTTCTAAGAGCCTGGTCACCTTTCATTTTATTCACCAAAATAGAACTCGTTTCGCAAAGTAGTAATTTTGACAGAATTACTATTTTGCGAAATGGCGTTTTTTCGCCTTTATTTAGCAAATATGCCTTCCTCGTCCGAAACAAAATGTGTCCACTAATAAAATGATCAATATTTCTAAGAGCCTGGTCACCTCTCAATTTATTGACCATAATAGAACTCGTTTCGCAAAGTAGTAATTTTGACAGAATTACTATTTTGCGAAATGGCGTTTTTTCACCTTTATTCAGCGAATATGTCCTCTTCGTCCGAAACAAAATGTTTCCACCAATAAAATTATCAATGTTTCTAAGAGCCTGGTCACCTCTCATTTTATTGACCATAACAGAACTCGTTTCGCAAAGTAGTAATTTTGACAGAATTACTATTTTGCGAAATGGCGTTTTTTCGCTTTTATTTAGCATATATGTTCTCCTCGTCCGAAACAAAATGTGTCCACTAATAAAATGATCAATATTTCTAAGAGCCTGGTCACCTTTCATTTTATTCACCAAAATAGAACTCGTTTCGCAAAGTAGTAATTTTGACAGAATTACTATTTTGCGAAATGGCGTTTTTTCGCCTTTATTTAGCAAATATGCCTTCCTCGTCCGAAACAAAATGTGTCCACTAATAAAATGATCAATATTTCTAAGAGCCTGGTCACCTCTCAATTTATTGACCATAATAGAACTCGTTTCGCAAAGTAGTAATTTTGACAGAATTACTATTTTGCGAAATGGCGTTTTTTCACCTTTATTCAGCGAATATGTCCTCTTCGTCCGAAACAAAATGTTTCCACCAATAAAATTATCAATGTTTCTAAGAGCCTGGTCACCTCTCATTTTATTGACCATAACAGAACTCGTTTCGCAAAGTAGTAATTTTGACAGAATTACTATTTTGCGAAATGGCGTTTTTTCACCTTTATTTAGCAAATATGCCCTCCTCGTCCGAAACAAAATGTGTCCACTAATAAAATGATCAATATTTCTAAGAGCCTGGTCACCTTTCATTTTATTGACCAAAATAGAACTCGTTTCGCAAAGTAGTAATTTTGACAGAATTACTATTTTGCGAAATGGCGTTTTTTCGCCTTTATTTAGCAAATATGCCCTCCTCGTCCGAAACAAAATGTGTCCACTAATAAAATGATCAATATTTCTAAGAGCCTGGTCACCTCTCAATTTATTGACCATAATAGAACTCGTTTCGCAAAGTAGTAATTTTGACAGAATTACTATTTTGCGAAATGGCGTTTTTTCACCTTTATTCAGCAAATATGTCCTCTTCCGTCCGAAAGAAAATGTTTCCACCAATAAAATTATCAATGTTTCTAAGAGCCTGGTCACCTTTCCTGGTTTCCTTTCACCTTTCATAAAATGAAAGGTGACCAGGCTCTTAGAAATATTGATCATTTTATTAGTGGACACATTTTGTTTCGGACGAGGAGAACATATATGCTAAATAAAAGCGAAAAAACGCCATTTCGCAAAATAGTAATTCTGTCAAAATTACTACTTTGCGAAACGAGTTCTGTTATGGTCAATAAAATGAGAGGTGACCAGGCTCTTAGAAACATTGATCATTTTATTGGTGGAAACATTTTGTTTCGGACGAAGAGGACATATCTGGTCACCTTAAAACGTATTTTCCTAGCAGTTTGACCAAACATCAAGTGTTCGTTGAGTTCGGCTGGAATTAAGATCATCGGCGTTTGAATCAATTGAGTCCTTCTAAATAATTTGGGTTGGCCTTGATTAAAATTTGGTTTGGCTCACGAAACGATCGACGTTTGAACTGGGCCTAACTTTCGAATGCACGCGAAGTTTACAATTATAATTTTAGATATTTCACGAGTTATTTTTGGCATCAGCAATGTTATTTTGCCTCTTAATGTTTTACTTTACTGCAATGGACGGTCATTCCAAACGTGAGGCGTTAGAAATAATTAGAACACTGGCCACCAACTCTGCAATAATTTACGACTTCTAGTTAAATTAATGACATACGTCGTGACTTATTAACTAAATATTTACAATTTAAAATCTTAAGTACGATGAGTTCTTTATGGTGCCAAATTTTGATTCAGCGGCACCATGTGTGACAAATTTATAGCCAATAATTAATTTCCCACAGGAATAACACTTTGTTCCAGGCCTAAAACTAACCACTTAAGAAGGGGTGAAATGTGCGAGTCAGCGATATCAATAGCACGACTAGTAAATTAACTTCAGGGATTGTGTTGCGCATTTTATTAGTGAACATATTTTGTTTCGGACGAAGAGGACATATTTGTAAAATAAAGGCGAAAAAACGCCATTTCGCAAAATAGTAATTTTGTCAAAATTACTACTTTGCGAAACGAGTTCTATTTTAGTCAATAAAATGAGAGGCGACCAGGCTCTTAGATATATTGATCATTTTATTAGTGGACACATTTTGTTTCGGACGAGGAGGGCATATTTGCTAAATAAAGGCGAAAAAACGCCATTTCGCAAAATAGTAATTCTGTCAAAATTACTACTTTGCGAAACGAGTTCTATTTTGGTCAATAAAATGAAAGGTGACCAGGCTCTTAGAAATATTGATCATTTTATTAGTGGACACATTTTGTTTCGGACGAGGAGGGCATATTTGCTAAATAAAGGTGAAAAAACGCCATTTCGCAAAATAGTAATTCTGTCAAAATTACTACTTTGCGAAACGAGTTCTGTTATGGTCAATAAAATGAGAGGTGACCAGGCTCTTAGAAACATTGATAATTTTATTGGTGGAAACATTTTGTTTCGGACGAAGAGGACATATTCGCTGAATAAAGGTGAAAAAACGCCATTTCGCAAAATAGTAATTCTGTCAAAATTACTACTTTGCGAAACGAGTTCTATTATGGTCAATAAATTGAGAGGTGACCAGGCTCTTAGAAATATTGATCATTTTATTAGCGGACACATTTTGTTTCGGACGAGGAGGGCATATTTGCTAAATAAAGGCGAAAAAACGCCATTTCGCAAAATAGTAATTCTGTCAAAATTACTACTTTGCGAAACGAGTTCTATTTTGGTCAATAAAATGAAAGGTGACCAGGCTCTTAGAAATATTGATCATTTTATTAGTGGACACATTTTGTTTCGGACGAGGAGAACATATATGCTAAATAAAAGCGAAAAAACGCCATTTCGCAAAATAGTAATTCTGTCAAAATTACTACTTTGCGAAACGAGTTCTGTTATGGTCAATAAAATGAGAGGTGACCAGGCTCTTAGAAACATTGATAATTTTATTGGTGGAAACATTTTGTTTCGGACGAAGAGGACATATTTGCTGAATAAAGGTGAAAAAACGCCATTTCGCAAAATAGTAATTCTGTCAAAATTACTACTTTGCGAAACGAATTCTACTATGGTCAATGAAATGAGAGGTGACCAGGCTCTTAGAAATATTGATTATAATATTAGTGGAAACATTTTGTTTCGGACGAAGAGGACATATTTGCTAAATAAAGGCGAAAAAACGCCATTTCGCAAAATTTCGTTTCGTTTCGTTTCGTTTCGCAAAATAGTACAATTTCGTTTCGTTTCGTTTCGTTTCGTTTCGTTTCGCAAAATAGTACAATTTCGTTTCGTTTCGTTTCGTTTCGTTTCGTTTCGCAAAATAGTATAAGCCTATCATGGACACAAAATAATCCAAAAGCAACCCTCTGAATGGAAATTATAAGTTGTGAAACTTGGCTTCGAAAAAATATTTGTTTAAACTGTATATAGGGCCTCCTGATCAAAATGATCAGAGCTCCAAAAAAAAAAAAGTCATAAAGAGGTCACCCCAAACAGTTGGTGAATGGCACATGTGCAAAGAATAACCATTCCCCGAATCCATAATTGCACAGGATGCCTTAAACCCAAATATGTAGCTGCTTGCACTGGCTTTCTTGTCTTAGATGATTTCCAAAAGTATGACTGAGAATCAAATGCAAAACAATTATTACAAAAACCAGCCTTAACAGGTTCTCAGTTATTTTCTGTTCCACTTTTAGACTTAAGTCTCCATTTCTGAGTATAATATTTCATGCATCAACACAAGAGATAAACTTAAGAGAGGAAGGTGTCATAGATTATTGTTACAGTGGATCCATAATTGTTAACATCATAATCATTCTTAAATTCATGATTAAACAATCATTATCATTTTCATTAAAGAACCTACCAAAAACTTGAAGTGTTACTGAAGAACTTATTTTATCTGCTTTGTTTTCTGCCGTGCACTTATATAGTCCTTCCATTTCCTTTGCTGTTTTTGGCATTTCCAGGAATGATTCCACAAATGAGTCTCCCTCAAAATTGGTTTGACTAATACCAAATGGAAGTTTACCACCAGCAAATGTCCAGGTCACTTTTGGTGTTGGAACACCTGAGGCATGGCAAGTAAAGTTGACAGGGTCTCCATCGATAACAGATTGTTTTACTGGAGACAATATAATCTGAGGAGAAACTACAAATAAAAAAAGAAGACCAATAATCTTCAACCAAGGTTATCAACTGAAGATACAATTGGACAACCAGTCCTGGTCATTTTGCAGTAGTTAAATGTGAGATCAGATTTTAGAATCCACTCATTACATGTATTAATTTTTATGGGATAAGAGACATTACCTTGAATTCATACTGTGCATGAGAATGGATAGAAGATATATCACATTTCTACTGTGTAAGTTTCCCTACCCCCAAAAGATATGATTTACATGAGAATATTACTTGTTATCAACATAATTAAGGTGACTTTCCATTCCTTTTCTAGATATCAATATTGGTGAGGTAATCAAATCAAAGACAAATGAATAAATTGGGCTTGTGGAAATTCTATTTACAAATATTCAACACAAAAATAAAGCAAGCAGGTATTTAAGTTTCTTCACATTTGATAGTTAACCAGTTTCTTCCTGTCAAGCCAAATGCAGTTCCAGAAAGGTTGATAAACATTCAAAATGCTGAGGTTAATTGGAATTTGACTTACCAGTTACATCAATCCAGAAGGTGGTGTAATTTTTTCCAGCCACATTTTCAGCAGCACATTTATAGATACCTTCATCATCAAAAGTCACCCACTTAATGACTAATGTGTTGCTGTTACCAAGAGCTTCTCCATCCTTGGTCCAATTGACAGAAACTGGAGGATCACCCCTTACATAACAAGTTGATGTAAATGTGGAGTTCAGTGGAACTGAATGATTCTTGAGGTCAGGACTTAAACGTGGTGGAACTACAGAACGAAGTTAAAAATAAAATTAAGTTATGACAAAAATTACCTAACAATCTTCACAGACTTTTTGATTAGGTTATGACCCATTGCTCTAGCCCACAACTACCCAAATGGCAGCTGGGTAATATGACTCAGCTATAGGAAACTACATCTTGGAAACAAGGACCTAACTTCTCAGTTTATCAAATTGGTAGAAAATTTTTTTTTTGGAACCTGTGAAATGGCAAACCAGTAGATATTCCTCGCTCATGTATCAAGCTCCTGAAATTAATTACTAACCCCTAACAATTTGTCCTCAGAGTCGTTACACAAATGATTTTGCACAGCTATAATCAGCAGTACACACTTATCATTTCCATTCGGAATTTGAGATTTAAAAGTTTTATTTCCACAATAGTAATTTTTTATGGGATAATCTTCACAGGGAGTTACATTGCAAGTATTGTTACCCATGACAGACTCTTTGATCTAAATAAGATATGATATCTTCTCAGGGAGTTACAATGCAAATATTGTCATGGCAATATTGAACTTAACTTGAGAATAATGGGAATTAAGCCAAGAGAGTTTCCCAGCTCACAAATCAAGCTCCTCATGTTAATTATTACCCCTTCTCAAATGGTTAAGCTTTCTTAACCGTTTTCTTGACAATTCAAGAACACTTCTGGGTGGAGAGACAGGGACCATGCTTAAGTGAAGACTGTCACCTCAAGGATATTGCAGAATTATATATATTTCACGGTTAACCAGTACCACAAACACACTGTATGTACTATGTAGATTTGGAGTTTGAAATTTAAAAGTTAATTTAGGTTGACAAATGTGGACATGTTAACCGAATGGAGAGCAGTATGTATGAATGTATAGGTACTGTTGCCTCACCCAAAACAACACAATGATACTTGCCACCCCTTGAACTCATGCAGAGATATTACTCCAGAATCCAACAGGCCACAGTCTATTCAATTAAATGATGGAAATGCAGTTTTAAACCTAAAAACTTACCTTTAACTGTAATATAAATATTTCCAGTGGAACTGCCTCCACTATTTTTTGCTTCACAGCTGTACAGTCCTGCGTCTTCCTTTTTTATATTATCGAGGGAGAGAGACCTGGTGTTTCCTTTCAATGTGTTATTCTTGAGCCAGGTTATCTGTGGCTGAGGCTGACCTTGAATGATTTTACAAGTCAAAGTCACATTGTCTCCTTCTCTGATGAGATTGCTTGCTCCTGAAACACTCACCTCTGGTCGAACTTTGAATAAACAAGTAAAAAAGTTCAAACAAATTGGCATGGTCATACACACATAACATAAGTCTCCTAGAAGCCAGTTATCTTTTGGGTTACTACTATCAATCTACAAAATGGACAATGCATTTTGACATGACTAATTTGAATAACCAGATGAAGTTAATTTTTCAGACAGCTAAAAACAATAAATGCATGGATTACATAAAATGACCTTAATATGGCATCATCAGGGATAAGAAAATATTCCTGATGATGCTGTTAATCGGGGAAAGCTCGAATTTTTAAAAACTTTTACTTTTTAAAAAAATATTCCGTGATCATGCCATTGACTGGCGAAAGCTCGGATTTTTAAACATTTTACTTTCTACAGCAGTATAAGGCTAATTATTCGATTAATTGGTATATATTTCAACATTGCTGCTGAAGGACAACAAGAACAGATTATTGACCTTACAGGATTGGATATTGGCAAAAATTAAAGACCTTACACACACACACAAAAAAGAACAATGCCAAAGATTGTTTTAAACCTCAATAAACTAAATGAAGAACCCATTTTATCAGCAGCATTTACATGTTGTAACTGCACTACTTTAGGGACTAAATTCTCAATTTTTAAGACAGGTAGAATGGTGTAATGATATAATTAACCAATTATAGTTTTAGATTTTGCCAATGCTTCACTCACCTATAACAGACACATGTATGTTCTTAGGTGTGCTGGTGACCCTATTTGGTCCTTTGTTCTGTTTCATGGTACAAATGTATGTTCCATTGTCTTCAGGTTGAACAGGATCAATGTGTAGACTGCCACTGGGAATTTGAGAAAATCTTCCCCCATTAAGCAATAAATTTCTTCCTTGTTTGCTCCAAGTTATCTGTGGAGGTGGTTTTCCTTCAGCATTACAGTTTATAATTCCAAATATGTCTGCAGTAAGGCTCTGCTCGCCTTGAGTGTTTTCAGTGAATCTTGCTGTTGGAATAAACAATGAGGACAACCACTTACCAAAATTGTAGCTGCATTGAAGAAATGTCGCCTAGTCTGTACTTAATTTGTCTATATGCTGAATGCTGGTCACATTTACTGTTATTTTAACATACTCCAAAATTAAGGCCTTCTCAATAATTATGTTTAAAAGCATTTACCTACCATTAATATAAACTGTGTAATACTGAACATATTCCAATCTGTGGCATTCATATGTTCCTCCATCAGACAACTGCACATTTTTTATGACCAGCTCACCATCTTTCTTGGTCTTGACCCTCTCAGAAGGAGAAGTTATATTTTGCATCTTTTTACCATTAATAATCCACATTGCAAAACTGGTTTTGTTAAGTATTGAGCAGTGAAGATTTTCATTGCTACCAATATCAAAGAAAAGTTCCTTTTTCCCCATTACTTGTTTGTTCTCTGAAAGAAATTTTTTCAAATACAACAATGATAAGTTCATTCTGTTTCAACTTTTTGGTGCTTAAGCTAGCTATAGATTGCAAAACTATTAGTATCTTAATCCTTGTTGTAAACACTGTAAACAAGTAACTGGTCATGTTTAGAAATTTTCATCTGGGCATTGTAAATACCTTAATACTTACTTGGTTGACACAGTGCTTGAGAACCTTTGCCATCTCCTTGACATTGACCTGGCACATGCAACTTTCCATCAGAGCGAGTGCAAGATGCAAGTTCAACCTCGTTTCCAGTGCAAGAAACATCAAACATTACAGTGGTAATGTTCTCACCCTCTACGTCTGAGCCAATGAATTCAGCAAAAGCCTCTTCAAAGCCAAGTTGATGACAAATAACTTTGACATCATTGAAATCCCATCCATTGGCACATATTTTCCCCCATTTCCCTTTGTAAAATACTTCCACTCTTCCACCATACTCTACATTTGCACCATTCAAGCGAACAGGAACTTATAAAGTCACAAAATATAGAGCAATTAGTGAAGGCATGTTAATTATGTAGTCAATTAAGAAAAAGATTGAAAATATGGATAAAAGAGGGAGATAGCATGATAGACAAATTTAAAAAGTCAAAGTGTGACCAAACAGGTTAAGATATCCAATATGGTTGTAGGGGTTATTTGATAGGCAGTTGTCTGGGTATCATCTTTGGGCCTTTATTTACATCTTCAGTTACGATTTAAATTAATCCTACAAAACAGTCAAATTTTCTTCCTTTGTGATATTTTTAACAGTAAGAGCAATCTTTGTGAAAAAGGCTACTACATTACTACTGATCAAAGCAAGAAAGAATGTTTTAGTGAGGTCTATCACCTCAAATATTGATCAAGTCTATAAGGGTACCATGCAACTAGAATGGGACGTAGAAGACTGAAGCAGATCTGCATGACTACAGAGTCCAAAATGCATAATTGATCATTACCTTTGCACAATTGCAATTTGTTTGAGAAGTGTTCTCCACATTTTGTCAGAATGGTGGTGCAGTTGTAGTTAATAGATGTCTCTGATTCATTGTCACTGTCTTCATACCATCTTCCATAGTAACTGCTGTTAGAGTATCCCATTGCCATACACATCAAATCTTCTTCAGCTTTAGTCCCGTTACTGATGCAAAGCTTTTGCCAGCTGCTGTTTGTGTAGATTTCCATTGTACCAACTGATGGGTTCCTCTCCGTTGTAAAACGCAGTGGAAATTCTGATGGAAAAAATAACACAAAATTGCAAGTCTGTTTCAAATAGCCTTCTTAATTCATTCTACATGTTTTAATTGTTATGCGAATGATTCCCTTACATGAAAGTTACCATAAATACTTTAAACGTTCTACTATAAAATGCACCACTGATTCGGCTGGCTATAGGTGGTTTGCAACCATTCTCTAGAGACACAGGTAACAATAGTGAAAGAAGCAAATGCTGGTGGATGAACAAAAGAAGCTACAATGAACACAAGTAGCTACTATTGTTTACGTCCACCAACATGGCGGCGATGACGTAACGTGCAAACCACCTATATATATTTACATCTCTAGTATTCGATCTAGCTGTACATGTATACATCCATGCATCTCTGCTCGAATCAAGTAACATCATAAAAGCTTCACATCTTAGCAAAAAAATGCTTGCAGCAAGAGGTTCAGTCTTGTTCTTCGTTACGAAAATCTCGCAGCAATATTACAGAGCACGCTTTTCAATTCTTCTTTGTTTAATTCTTCGCTAAGATTCAGAAAGTTAAAAAATTCTTCCAAGGTAAATTACAAAAGACACCGAACAAAACGCGGATCAATAGAAGCGTGACTGCAGACACTAACTCCAGCGGATTACGCCTCTAAACAATAATGTTAGTGGGGCAGAGCCCCATACCCATGGAATATGGTCAACCTCTTTTTGTTTGGTTGTCACGTGACTGACGGAGCGTACGTACGTACGTATGTACGTGCCCTCTGTCATGTATGTTATCACAAAAGTACCATTATGCTCAGAATTTTCAAGTCGGATTTTTCGTTCATTTGCGATCGAGTTAGACCTTGTGGAACTCAGAATGTAAAGTAACAATGTTATGCAATACTCTGCTTGGAAAAGAATGGATATCAAGGTCTTAAAGGTGACAGAATAAGCTCTCGAGTCAACGACACTGATTCTCAAGTCGATGCAAATTATATGGACGTAAAGTGAAAACCGAACTTTCGGATTTCAAGCAGAGCTTAGCGTCAATTTGACGATTCCATGGCCCGGAAAATATTATGTTAGAGTAACAATGAATGAAGTTCTGGCTAAAAATTTTTAATATATGTAAAGAAACTTTATTGCAAAATTTTCACTTATTGGGAGCTCCGCTTTAAGGGTTGGCTAAATCTATATATTATGTTTATGCACGTGACTAGAAGCTTAATGGCGCTGCGCGCCAGGTCTAAAAATGGATGTGCCATCTTTGGACCCCTCACTGGTTTAGGACAAACACTCGGAGTCTTTACAAGGAGTTGTATGCGAAACGTGTCAGAAGCATAACTATTTTCACTCAGAAAATGCTCTACCTTTCTAAAATGGTCTCAACTAGGCATTGCTGTTGGGGTACATGTAAAAATGACTCAAGATATCCAGAAAGATTGCCAGATTCGCTTAAAGAAATGCTTAAAAACAGTCGGAAAGCTTTCGCACAGTTCCCAAAGCCGAAGCATGACTTGGAACTTTGTCAAAGCCGGGTAAAAGCGTGTTCTAGAAAGAATTTCTCAGTTGATAGTGTTAACTACAATACTTATATTTGTGCTGTACACTGAAATCCTTGAAAAGCCTTTTCAAACCGCTTGTTTTGAAACGTAACATCGACGAGATCTCGCTATGGAGTACAAACAAAGCATCAATAGAACGTTTCATTGAAAAAGCAAACAATCATCATCCAACAATAAAATTTACGGCTGAAATTTTCGATAAGGAAACAACATTCCTGGACACGTACATCTTCTAAGGCGAACTATTCGAAAAGGACGCAATCCTTGATCTGTGTACTCATTTTAAACAAACTGAGACATTTCAGTATACACGCTATAGTTCCTGTCACCCACAAGGAGTTAAGAAAGGCTTAATAACAGGAGAGGCCCTTAGACTTCTCAGAACAAACTCCTCTCAAACGACATTCGAGGAGAAAATTGCCAATTTCAAAGCGCATTTGCTAAAGAGAGGCTATCCAGAGGCTCTTATTAACACAACCCTCTCAGAGGTGAATTTCAAAAACAGGAAACTAGCTCTTCAACAGAAACCGAAGACGAACAAACAAATCTTGCCTTTTTATTACACAATTCCAACCGTCAGTGCCAAACCTAAAGCAAATTCTCATGACACACTGGAATTTAATAGAAACACAACCAGTACTGAGCGAACTATACAAAAATCCGCCACTCGTATCTTACAAAAGAGGGCGATCGCTCAAAGGCATACTCGTGAGGGCCAAACTTTGAATAGGCTATTCTAAACACGCGCTGCGGAGTCTTGTAGGCCTGTCAACTCCCATCCTCGGAGACCCAGGGGCTGAGTCGATTTCAAGTTAGGGCATGAAGAGCCCCCGGGGACATTGTCTTACAAGACTAGTTCCAAACGGTCGCAGTCGTTCTGCCATCTGATTGGTGCCAGAAAATCTTTGTGTTTTTCTGCCCAATCAGAGTGAAGTGTGCTTTAGAGTCCTTTCGTGTTTTTTAACACGGACATATACTAGTAGCTCAGTTGCTCGCTATGTTTGTTTGGACCCGTACGACGGAGATTTGCTTGAGGTGAAAAGTTTCAGTCTCAGCACACAATGTAAGAGAAATCGATCAAGTCCGCGAAAATCTCACCGGAAATTATACTGAATACTTTCGCAGGTATCACTAGAGAACGTGTTTTAAAGTTTGCGAGGTTTGTATACAACACGATGATATGGTTGCAGTCATCGATATGTCGCTTTAAACGTTAAACGAGATTTAAGCTTAAATCTTTCTAGATTTTTTGCATAATTTTCTGTGACTGAAACTTTGCCAATCCCGTGAAGTCATTTCGTCGCACGGGCCTCGCAGGTATGTCGAGCAACTGGCGCTTTCGCCTACGTAGCTTTCTGCTTTCTGTGCGCGCGCCAAAATCTAATCTTAGTAGTAAAGTCGTTCACAATACGGCCAAGGTTGCAGAGAACGTTAAGTTCGTGGACGACCTCCAGCAAGTGCTAATAGAAAGCTTAGCTGTGTTTCTGGTTAGCTAATTAAAATCTGAACAAAAACTTATTAACGAGAACATCGTGGGAAGGAGAGATGTTTTCGGCCAGTTACCGAAATTAAACTCTTTCCAAACGGAAAGAGTTTAATCTTGAAATTCTTGAGCTAGGAAGGCCACGGATTCTCTTCTTGTCCCTTGGTCATTGTCATTTCACCTCTTCTGTCGATTGTTGAAGACCAAGTTAAATACCTTTGATCATTGGGAATCGATCCGATGCTGTTTTCAATGAGAAAAACAAAACCAAAGACCAAGAAATATTGGATGGAAAGGGCGGGTTTGCTTTAGTGCAAATGTCAGCTTAGTAGTACAGGGTCATCTACCCACATCTAATAAACAAAATTTTCCACCCTTAGCTTTTCTTTTTTTTCAAGCGAAGATGAAATTAGATTTTGTCACGCACAGAAAATTGCGCAAGTACCAGTTGCTGGACATACCTGCGTGGCCCGTGCGACGAAATAACTTCCCGGGATTGGCAAAGTTTCAGTCACAGCAAATTATGCAAAAAATCTAGAAAGATTTGAGCTTAAATCTCGTTTAACGTTCAAAGCGACATATCAATAACTGCAACCATCGTGTTGTATACAAACCTCGCAAACTTTAAAACACGTTCTCTAGTGATACCTGCGAAAGTATTCAGTATAATTTCCGGTAAGATTTTCGCGGACAATCTGATCGATTTCTCTTACATTGTGTGCTGAGACTGAAACTTTTCACCTCAAGCAAATCTCCGTCGTACGGTCCAAACTAACATAGCGAGCAACTGAGCTTCTAGTATATGTCCGTGTTAAAACACACGAAAGGACTCTAAAGCACACTTCACTCTGATTGGGCAGAAAAACACAAAGATTTTCTGGCACCAATCAGATGGCAGAACGACTGCGACCGTTTGGAACTAGTCTTGTAAGACAATGTCCCCAGGGGCTCTTCATGCCCTAACTTGAAATCGACTCAGCCCCTGGGTTTCCGAGGATGGTCAACTCCCTTTTTACATTGAACTGTTAGATCCTTAAGTTTCACGCGATCGACTTTACTTTCCTTTAGTATCTTTGCCCGAAGCTATTTCCCATCATCTATACTTAAATCAAGTACATAATGTTTTCCCGACTTGAGGCATTCACGAACACGTGCGATGAGGTATGCTCGTTTTCCGCTTAATGTCAAGCCTCTACACTTTAACCAACGCTTCAATTGTGTGTTTGTATAGTTCTCTGGCTCTGGGTCTTGCTCGAACTTTGAGCCAGGAACACTGTCGTTTTGACTTAAAATACGAGCCTTAGAGACGTTTGAACTAGAGATGGGCGCATCATCGCCCATATTCCCCAGTTTACTCGAGAAGCTTGTTTGTTTGTCCTAATCGCTCTAGGGGGTCAAAATTTCGTGACGTCACAAACGCGCAGCGCCATTGGCGCCCCGCTTTAATGTTGTAATCGCCATTGATTGCAAGCCGTAGGTTTTACTTTTCGACAAAAGTTCTCGGTTTTCTGGCTACAATGATAACAAAGATTTTCTGAACAAAACAAGGAATTGTCACGTAGTATTATGGTTGAGACTTGGAACAGCCTATGGATTAAACAACTGAGCCTTCGTATCAGTGTGATTACGATCGTCATTGTTTACAAAGCAAACGAATTTCAAACTTGGTGGCATTTGGTGGTTACAACATGTGTATTCAAGTGTCTATGTAATGCTAATGATAATTTTGGAAAAGGTGAATCTATTAAGAAGTAACTTAAAAGGCAAAGGCTTTTAAAGATATTAGCCTTTACATATGGGGTTCAACTAAGATTACACTCTGATGTCTGTATTTCCATAATTATTGCACCATGTAATTACAATTCACACACACTAATTTAACCATCTGTATGAGTTACCTTCACGGCAGCTGGACATGTTGTTACATTGTCTCACAAGTGCTCTACTCCCATCACAGTTTTCCCCGCCATATGCTGGTTCTGGATTGGAACATTCTCTAAACCTTATCTGTATGCCACTGACGTCGACTGTTTTGGAGCAGATACTCCAAACACTCCACTCATTCCAACCACCATTGACTGACAATGTTTCAATAACAAGCAGATGAGAAACAACTCCAACCTTCGCCTCCGGAAGTTCAAGACACTGGGATCACTTTGTTTTCCGAAATTACGATTTATTACTTTGCCTAGTCAACATTTTCATTCAAATAAAGTGCAGGAAAAAATTTAAAGAAACTTAAAACACATATATCACTGAAGAAATTTCACGTAAAGTATTACCTCTGTCTCAGGGTTAATACGTTTTTTTTTTTGGATACAATGTATATATGAAGTTCATATATTTTGAACTGCGGTATTAGATACGTATGATGCACGATCCTCGCAGTAGAGAGCGCTATTTATGCAATAGCGAAAATCAGACCTGAAAAAATCAGGCCTGTACGGGATTCGAACCACTGACCTCTGCGATACTAGTGCAGCGCTGCACTAGTATCGCAGAGGTCAGTGGTTCGAATCCCGTACAGGCCTGATTTTTTTCAGGTCTGATTTTCGCTATTGCATAAATAGCGCTCTCTACTGCGAGGATCGTTTATCATACGTATCTAATACCGCAATTCAAAATATATGAACTTCATATATACATTGTATCTGATTTATCATCACGGGTTTATTACGAATCAACTTAACGGCCTGCTCCCAGTTGGCTTCTTAGCTCAATTGGTAGAGCGCTGCACTAGTATCGCAGAGGTCAGTGGTTCGAATCCTATACAGGCCTGATTTTTTTCAGGTCTGATTTTCGCTATTGCATAAATAGCGCTCTCTACTGCGAGGATCGTGCATCATACGTTTTTTTTTAATTGTTACAAGATTAGATACAGTGAAATATATGAAGTTCATATATTTTGAACTGCGGTATTAGATACGTATGATGCACGATCCTCGCAGTAAATAGCGCTATTTAAGCAATAGCGAAAGTCGGACCTGAAAAAAATCAGGCCTGTACGGGATTCGAACCACGGACCTCTGCGATACTAGTGCAGCGCTCTACCAATTGAGCTAACAAGCCAACTGGGAGCAGGCCGTTAAGTTGATTCAAATGAATGAATGAAAACCTTTATTAATTTATAAGGCTCAGGGTAGCCCCTTCAGACGCAAAAAGCTGTCTGTTATCAATGGGAGCCCTGAGCAACAACATTAAAACATTACACTAAAACAGGTAATAATATAAATAGAGAACTATTTACAAGTAAAACATTAAAAGATGTATAACACGAAATATCATTAAGATAATTCGTTAAAAAGAGTGCAACCATAATAATAGAAGGATCTTTTTGCAATCTCAGTTCTCACAGCAGGCGGATGTAAGAGGTTGCTTTGTCTAGTAGCACGTGCATGGATTGTATTATTACGTTTAAAATATTGTTTAAAATACTGGGGACAAAGTGATAAATCAGATACAGTGAAATATATATGAACAGTTCAAAATATATGAACTTCATATATTTCACTGTATCTGATTTATCACTTTCACGGGTTTATTACGAATCAACTTAACGGCCTGCTCCCAGTTGGCTTGTTAGCTCAATTGGTAGAGCGCTGCACTAGTATCGCAAAGGTCCTTGGTTCGAATCCCGTACAGGCCTGATTTTTTTCAGGTCTGATTTTCGCTATTGCTTAAATAGCGCTATCTACTGCGAGGACCGTGCATCATATGTTACAAGATTGTTGGTAATTTTTAGTTTCTTATTTCAGGGCTTCTGATAGAAAGCGATGTTGCAATTTAGCACAATCGACCTCAAATCGCATCCGATCGCACAATTCAGGAAAAATCGCATAATTCAAAGAAAATTGCCAAAATTCCACAAGGTAAACGATAAATTATTACTTTAGCTCAAAAAATCCCTTATTTACATGTCGTTTCAACAAGATTTACCTTCGAAAAGGTAAAGGTAAGTCCAAAGCGTCTTTGTTGCATGTCTGGGGTCTGGCACTGTATTGGACACGGCGGCCAAGGTCTGAGTCGGGTAAGCCAACCCAGACCTTGGCCGCGCGTCCAGTAGAGCATCCTGGTTGAAGCGCACACGCTAAGAACGGGTCATCCTCGTTGTAAAAACCTGACGAGGTTTTCTTTTTTTCATGAGGTATTGTTTTGCTGTACGTTTATAATGTTTTGTTGTCTTTGTTTTACGTCACTCATGAGCTTCACAGGTTTTTACGAGGATGAGCCCTAAGAACGGTTTAAAGTGCAAAATATCTACACAAGTTCAGAAAGAAGATGTAGAAGATGGCTTTGCTGATCTTCTTTTCCAACATGCGTTTTACTGTCATGTTTTTAACTGCAGTTTGTGTGCTATTTCTTATCAAGCTACGATGGCCAAAGAGAAAGAATTTTTATGATGCAGTGAAAAAGATATTTTTTGTCTTAAAAACCTAATAAAACAAGCTTAAAATATCTCAGAAAAAAATTGCATCGATTTTTACCGCATAATTTTCTGAAAAAATCACAAAATTTACATTTTTTTATCGCGCCCTATCAGAAGGCCTGTCATTTTCTTTTCTTATAAAGCTGAAAACTTTCCATAGAAATGCCACATAAATTATTTCTTCTCTCTGGGTTAATATGCCTTATAAATTGTATCAAGAATGCTGGTAATTTTTGGTTCCTCGTTTCCTTGATTTTTTGTAAAGCTTAAAACTTTTCACTGTATGACTTTGCAGATTGGAGATATAAAACACTGATTACTGACTCTCAACCGGACAGTTATACGTGTTGCATCTTTGCATCTTTGGTATATATATGGAATGCCGTTTGTTTCAAAAATACTTCTTTTATATAAATAAACCTTTTCTCAACATATATAATACTTCTTTCATATTTGTAATACTTCCTAGTGAATATCCTTGGGTTTCACCCACGTGACCAATACCTTAGCAACGGTTAATATCCGCCATCTTGGTGTCCCTCGAGCGTAAACAAACCGTATCTAACGAAGAGTTCATGTGAGAAAGAAGGGATGGTTTTATGCATTATTGTTGGCTGTTCGAGCAAAAGGGGAAAGCATAAAGACTAAGGATTTTTTCGTATAATAATTTAATAATTTTATTATCTCTATAGCGCAAAATTCATTATATATATGATCTAATGCGCTAGACCTAAGATCATCACAAATCAAGGGGAAGAACAGGAGGAACTAGAAGTTGTTGTATGGTTCGAGGCTTGCGGCTGTTGTAGATCCTCGATTTTTTGGTCGAGCTTTTCTTTGAACTTCTTTGCCGATGAGAAATCGATGTCTTTAGCCCTCGCATACGGCACTTCATTGACCTATGTCGGCAAAATCCATGAGCATTTTACCTGAGTGCAAGTAAGCTTGGGGTGTCACGAAAACTCACACCCCGAAAACTCAGACCTCAGACCCCGAAAACTCAGACTCCTCGAAAATTCAAGAGATAAACTCGACTCATGATCACTCCTGGTAATCCCGCGTGTATTTTGACCTTTTGGGTCTTGATCCAACTGAAGCAGCAAAAGCAAGGCCGCAAGTTGCACGTTTCGCAAAATCGTCCGATGGTTGAGTATTAAAACATTTTAGAGTGACACAAGACTTCATTTAGCTTAGATTTACCTCCATTTTTCCCATTAATTTTGAACTTTTCATTCACAGTTAACGGGATCAAATGCGCTCGCTCCAACATCAAAGTATTAAAATGTAGCGTGATTTTGACGAGCCGAAAGGGACGTTTGTTTACCTTTTTGTACTTCGTTGCACAGATCCTTGTTGTCGCTCTGTTAAAATTCTTAAATATTTCGCGATAATAATGGATACAAACAGAGACTCGGCCCACCAGTCCCAAAACGAAGACAATTTTGCGACCCTTGGGCTAGAGTTCTTAAATGAGGCAGAAAGAGAAAAACAACGCGAAAGAAGACTCAGCATCAGCGCCGTCACGATTCGCTTCACTGAAGAATCACTCTTGATATTGTTGTCCGTCTTTCGCGTCGGATTTGTTGCATTGTTCCACCGGTTATACTATAAAAAAAATTGGTTCATGCTTTATGCTATGCACTATCGAATTATGGAGCACTTCGAAAGCTTGGAGAACACTTCGAGGGACCTGAGTTTTCGGTGTCTGAGTTTTCGTGACACCCAGCGAGCTTGCCATGAATTCTAGTAGTTGCCTCAAACATAAATAAAACACTTGCGATATGTGAGCATGACTCAGCCAGTCCAGCTTTGCATCCCAAGCAATGGGCTGACAAAAGAGTCCCATCGTTTTCGGAAATGACCCAAATGTTCACTAAAGGATCATTCATATGCTGTGAATGCCAAACTCGTGCTCTCACGACATACTTGCCGGCGATTACTTTGCCTACAACTGAGGTTACAAATCCCGACACCATTTGATTAAACGCCTCTAGACTCTTGAACGCCTTGAACTGCTTCTTGGTGTAGAAGCTGGTCTCAAGAACGAGGTAACTCAGCAAGTCCGACGCTTCCACAGGAGGCAAGCATTTTGGACTGAACTTCTCGGCTGGTATGCTTGCAGGGTCAACCCCAATGACCGAGATCTTTTGCAAACATCTTTCCTTCCAACTCTCTAAGCTTTCGGCATACTCAGAGAGCACTAGGATACCTTAAGATGAATGCCGGATACTTTCATCGCTTTTTTCTGTCTGGTTATTCATGTAGTTGGCGAAATAATACGGCGATAAGAGAGAGGGCTTCACTATAGAAATCGACTAATTATTCATAAATTTGACACCCGAGGGACACCAACATGGCGGACACTAACTTCGGCAAAGCTTGTGACGTCACCTGAAACCCAACCATATAGTCTTTCCTTGCTTTTATAGCAAACTTTCCTTGGATAATAAAACTTGGCGTTGTACAAATCAAACTTGTCAGCAAATAAGACTTTGTGCTACAATTTCAAAACTTGTAACGCAATCCCTTCGAACCCAGCTCCCCGCGGTCAACACGTGACAGCTAGCGTGGTCGCTCAACCTTTCCAACATGGCGCATAAGGATCTTGCAAACCGACTTTCTGCGCTAGCAGATTCTCTACGTGAAAGAGAGATGCCACAGGAAAATCCCAACTCCTTCAACCCCTCCACTTGATTTTTTGACTCAACAAAACGCGGTCTCCCACGCCCACCAACATTACGAATGTGGCATCTAAACCCTGGATAAGTGTTTCTCTCCTCAAGCCAAGCACAGCGTTCCCTGATCCTTACTGTCATGTCTCTGTACACCTCGATAAGAACTTCTAGGGTTTCTGTGAACTCTATACAATCAGCATCAACGGGAGAAACATAAATTGCTTTGAACAGACAGAAAAATAGCACCAACCTACAATAACTTTTTTTCAATTGTTTTTTTCGATTTTCCTGCTTTTAAATATAATGAAAATGTCATAAACATGTGGGATACTATTGAAAGTATTTTTTTTTTTTGCTGACAAGTTTGATTTGTACGACGCCAAGTTTTATTATCCAAAGAAAGTTTGCTATAAAAGCAAGCAGGGAAAGACTATATTCACAAGGAAGTATTACACATATGAAAGAAGTATTATGTATGTTGAGAAAATATTTTTTTATATAAAAAAGTATTTTTGAAACAAACAGCATTCCATAGGTTAACACGATCAACTGACTAAATATGCTCTAAAATTCAGAACTGCTTCCCAATTAGCAAATAATATGCGTACTGCTAATTCATTCATGTACTAAATAAAAATAAGGTGAGAAAGGAACTTTATCAACATATGGTAAAAAACATTGCAACTATTACACATTAATATCTAGAAAATCATGTAAATTGGCTAAAAGGGGATGGAGCACCTGAACCTGAAAAATTAGTGCTCATAAAGATAACAGATGGCTGGTATTAAACACTGATTACTCACTCTTACCTGGACAATGATTTGTGTTGCAAGTTTGGTTCATATGAATATGTCCTTGGCAAGACAGTCCAGACCACACTGGCGGTGGATTGGTACAGCTGCGATTTCGTCTCCGCGATCCACCACCACAAGTTACACTGCACCTCCCCCATGACCCCCATGACCCCATTAAAGGAAAGCTTTCTGGAGGTCCTGAAAGAAAATGTATTACATTAAAGTTTATTGGTTCAATTGAAATCATCATGCAGTTATTGGTTCACTTAGGTGGCGAAATAATGTGGGTTAGACGTAGAGTCATATACGTAGAGCGTTCTTTTCGACGGCTCATGGATTAAAGAAAGAGATATATTCATGTGCTGCGCGCGCTGCGAAGTCGGTGGCCAGGACGCCAGGCCACTAAGCTGCGTAACTGTAGCTCCGTAGCCTTTAACCCTAACCTGCGTAGCTGTGTAGCTCCGTAGCCGCGTAGCCACAGATTCTAGATGTGTTTCGGATTGGCAGTTTCCATGATTGTACAGTACTCGGAATCTGGATGATATGCACACGATTTAAGGTATATGTTTCTAGTTACGTCAGGTAGTCCTCCATAAAGGTTGATCAATTTTTTTTTAATATTAAAGCTAAAGGCAAGACTTCTCTTCGGGATATTGCTCAGAAGATGACATTCTTTCACTGTCTTGCACTTTTCATTTGTCTGAAACGTTTGTTGCGCAGATTAGATGTAAACATTGCCAATTTATGCAATATCTGATTTTTGAGCTTCGTAGCGGATTTGGACCCCCCGCGGATTTGGACCCCCTTCGCAGATTTGGACCCCCCACTAAACATTCCTTTTTCGTAACTTATTCCAACTGCAAGCTTTTAGGCGATGTCTGTCGAGATTCGAGCAATCGGTATTTCGCAGAAGCAAAACAAACAATAATTGAACCTTTGACGCATTCAACGGTTTTTATTATCTTATATTTCACACTTTTTCAAGAGAACTGGCAAACAAACAAACGGTTTCAAAATTTACGTTTCGTTTTCATTCCGGAGGTAAACGACAAACTTACAGCAGTAGGTTAATTTAACGAAAGTCTTAAATTGAGACGCAATGCTGAGAAAAAGATAACGTCAACGCGTATGTTGTAAAATAAAAACCTACTTTATAAACCTACTTTCTGAAAAATCATTCTTTGAAAGCTTACTTTCTGAGTTATTATTATTTCTATTGGAAAATTATGTATGGTAATGTTTTTACTCAGTTTTGTTAAAGGGGTCAAAATCCGCGGAGGGGGTAAAAGTCCACTAGCGGATATGGAGCCCGGGAGTCCAAATCCACTGGCGGATATGGACCGGGGGGGGTCCATATCCCCTAGCAATTTTGGACCGGGGGGTCCAATTCTAGGGGGGGCCAAATCCGCTAGGACACCGGCCCGCAGAGATGTTTACATATTTAAAAACTAGAATATTGTAACTAAGTGCTTAGTTTCAGTTCCAGAATCGGTTTACTTTTGGAGAAATTTAGACAAACGTTTTCCCTGTTTTACCCTGCAGCAAAAATGACCGAAGCTGTACCAAGATAAGTAATCTATTGGTGTGTTCACATTCACTCCCAAGGAAAATTGAATGCATCAAATGACAATGATTTGTTCACAAACATCCACATGAAAAGGAATAATTAACAACACATAAGATAAAAAAAATTAAAATATATTTTTATTACTGTATATTAAAAAAGACCCGATTGATCACATGAGAAGGAGCTCTTTTAAAATCAATTATTGCAAGAGCATTATTATTGAACAATATTGATCAACAATGAATAAAAGATTGAAGACACTTTGCATCTCATTTCTTCCAAAACATGCACATGAAAAAAAAAATTTCATAAAGCATATCATAAAAGAATATAAGACCACCTGAGAACATGAGAAGTAATTTTATGAAAGTCATTGACTAAAGGAAATACTATTAATACAAACACACAAATAATAAAATGAAATACATTAAACACTCGCAATAAACAAAATTTCAAAGCTTGAAAAAACTTACGACGAGCTGATTTGTTCACAAACATTCACATGAAAAGGAAAAGGATGAAAGTCAGTGGAATAAAAAGAACAGTTTTTAATAAAATCAATTCATCTTCATTAATGATACTCTCAACCCTTCATTGACCCCTAGGAGTACTTGTATTTGATTGATCCTCCTAACAATATTACATTTTAATCAAGTACTAAGGTCATAAGAATAAAGGAAATGATCCACAACAAAAATAATCCCTTCAATTTAGGGGATAACCTGGCTGAGCTACAAGTGTTATATGTGGGTTTCAGTTCTGAGGGGGAAAAGCTTGCTCCAAAGATTACAGTACAAACCTTTAGAGGTGGTTATACCTACCATTCACGATTAACTTAGCACGAGCTGATGCCTGTTTCCCATTCTTATTTGTCACAACACATCTGTAGAATCCTGCATCACTTTTTGAAATGTATTTGACTTGTAAATTTCGTTTGCAAGATGCAAATGCATGAAACCACTTTTTTTCCAGAGGTTTGCCATTGAACAGCCAAGTTACATTTGCTGAAAATTTTGAATGGACTTGACATTTAAATGTGGTCCTGTCATCCAATCTACGTGTTATACTACTTCCACTGATCATTTGTGCTTGAGGGTCTTTATCTAAGGTGTGGGGGGATCCTGGTATGATTCCATTCATACAATTTCCAGTGTCACGTCTGCGCCGCTTTGATGAAAAGTTCACTAAATTAGAGAGCATGCAATCAAATGATTAATCATTACTATTACTGTGGTGAGCCACACAGAAGACTGGGAGACTTACTCTGTATCCAGGAGACTACTGGATTAAATCCAGAAGAGTTGGCATGTATGCAATTACTCTTTCCATACAACACACCCTATTTGAAATAATATGTATAAACAATGCCCTGAAACATGTTTGTTAACTTACTTTTTATTAATTGGAAAAATATTTCTGAGGTAGGGGGAGGTTTCACCACATAGCAAGTTTGCGCAACCACCTTTGTCCCCTGCAGTAAAACAAGTTTGCCCCCTTCTTTACTATTTTGCCCCCAAAATCTCTCAAGTTATCCAGTATTTTGACCAACATGAAATTTGAAACTGAAACCATGACAATTAGTTCAATCAACATGCAAATAGCCAGCTGTGTTAACCAACACACAACTATTGCACCATTGATGCAAAGCCCATACATAACTCTGGCTTTGACCCAATTGGTTTAACACCATTTTATGTTGACACTTGAAGCAAAATTCAAAAGCTAGTCATATGAACAATGTAAAGTAGAACCCCACTGATTCAAACTCAATTACATCAAACTCCCCATTTACTCAAAATAATTTTACTTTCCCTTAAGTTTCGGTCAAATTTGCCCTGAAAACTCAAACTTTGACTAACAGCATTGGTGAATAAACATCAAAGTGTCAAGAAAGAGCTGATTAACACATCCCAATCTTAAATTAAAATTGATAATAGTCCATGTTAATTTTCATGAAAACGAAAAAATATTTAGTTAAACTTCCAAAACTGAAAGTTCTCCTCGTCAGGGTTATAACCATTTATCACCCAGATATGAAATGTAAATAATTTTTCCACATGATCCCAGTATTTTCTCTTGTAAGCAGGTTAAGAGAACAGGAAAGCTTATCCACAACATAATGTTATCTTGATGTCACACCAAATTCCCTTGCCTAATTCACAACAAATACTGGCACTCGATAGGGAGAATTACTAGTTCATTTTAGAGAATTAAGGTTTTAACATCACTATGCACATGTGCAACCAAACTTTCCTTGAGTACCCTCCCAAGGGGAAAATTTAGGGCCTATTGGAACAGGGTAAACAAAGATGAAAATTTTCATTTAAAGTTTTGAAAAGGATTTTGTATTTTGAGGAACAGAGCATGTTTTTACCTCGTACAAATTTGAACTTACGCGTACAAGTCTGAACTTAATTCATACTTATTTAAAATAGTCACACTTTTAAATGAATTGTTACCCTTGACTCATTAAGAAACATCCATTTGCCGTAATGGATTATTATAATTTCAATTATTACTAAAACTTGAGTTGTATATTTGAAATCAAGGCTGAGAATTCTTATCAGCAATGAATAGGAAATTTTTATTTATTCCAAAAGGTAAACTGTTTTAGCCAATCACATTTCAGAAATTTCTCACCCTGAGGCATCTGATAAAACCAGTTACACATCAATTATAAGGTGATAAGAATAGAGTGTTGACATACCTGAGCATTGTTCCAATAATGATATTACTATCAGAAAAATGATTTGTGGCTGAAGCATCCCTTCAGGAAAAAAAAGTGACTTTTTCAATAATATCAATGAAAGCCGTAATCTTATTGGTTTATCACTTGTGTAAACTTCAAGTTGGTAGTTTTTAGTCGGTCAAAAAATTAAGTGAAGAATAAAACCACATCAATGTAGGACACTTACAGAAAGATGGAGGCGTCAACTAAATTTGTTTCTGGTGAGGTGATGATAATTCAAAAGCACATTTGTTGGCTCCACTTACTTTCCTGCAAAGTGGTTATCACATCAAAATACATCATGAGGAAGTTCATAAAAACACATGGGATTCCGGCATATCCAACTTATCACATACTCAAGTTTGATTGCATAAAACATTGACCAATGCCCTTTATGATCAGTTGTCTCTCTCATTGTTATTGTAATTAGTTTAGATTTAAAATGGCACATTACAAAGCTTAGCTGACTATGATTGTTTGCTGCCTAAACTAAGTACATCATAGTACAAAAGCATTGCCAAAAAATTGTAAAATGTTCATTTCTCTATTTCAAGCTCTCTATGACATTACAAATTGGTATCTCTGCCATACATAGTGATATCATGCATTTTTACTCGATACATTCAATTTTCCCTGACAGTGAAAGTAAAGACACTGATCAATCATTTATCTCGGTACAGTTTCGGTCATTTTTGGTGTAGAGTAAAACATGGAAAATTTTTTCCGAATTTCTCCAAAAGTACATTGATTCTGGAGCTGAAACCGATCGAAACAATCGAACTTTTCAGAAAAATTCTCGATCGACAGGAAATTTCTCGATGGACAAAAAAATTCGCGATCGTATTTGCGAAGATAGTCGTGAAGAGACAAAAAGAAGTTCTCGAAGTCTTCATCGTTACCTCTCACCGATTTAAAATTCCATAACAATACAAAAGCAATTAGCAGCTGTACAAACATTGTTACAATAATTAATGACACTTCAGAACGCCCGTAAACTTTCTCAAAGTCGTTCGCTTGGTTTTCTGTTCTGGTGTGGTAGCTCACTGCCGCGCTACGCGCTCAAAAGCGCGACTTGTGAGCAAGTCAAGAACACCCGCAACTTTTTAATTTGGGTTAACAATCCGTCTTTTAATTTCGTTAGTACCATGTGATGTCCCATGTGATTATATTTTGGCGCGAAACGCCCGCTGACCAGCTCGATTGACAGAACAATTCTCGACCGACAAAAAAAATTCCGACCTTCAGGGAAATTCTCGCTCGCCAAATATTTCTTGATCGGCAAAAAATTTCTCGATCGGCAAAAAATATTCTTGATCGGCAAAAAAAATTCTCGATCGGCAAAAAAAATTCTCGATCGGCGAAAAAAATTCTCGATCGGCGAAAAAACTCGCGATCGACAAAATTATTTCTCGATCTACCAAAAAATTCTCAACCAGTAAAAAAAATTGTTTGACCCATGAAAAAGTTTTCTCGATTCTTTAAAATATTTCTGAACTTACCACAGGCATTACTCGTCAGGGAGAATTATTTCTCGACCAATGAAAAAGTTTTCTCAATCGCCAAAAATATTTCTGGAGCATCGAATATATATCTCGAAAGACAAAATTATTTCTCGGCCGACAAAATTATTCTCGACCACTTTTGTCCAGTATGGCTTTCCATAAATTTGAGCAATTCCAAATTCTCTGACGATATACTGCTATACTTCTTTTTCAACTGATTCGGCTGATCTGCCGACCATTTGCCAATAAAATGGCCTGACGCTTTAATTGTCCATGAAGTTTCCATAGGAAGACGATTACGAAAACTAAGACCCCCTAAAATCGAATCCGTCGAAACGTAAAGTCTAATTGTAACCAAAACAGATCTAATCTGTCAAATTATATCCTGTCCGATCCTTTCCACCGTGTTGTAGGTCAAATTTAACGGTAAATTTAGGAGTCGTAGTTTTTGTAATTTCGAAAACTAAGACCCCTCTTAGTTTTCCTTAAAATTTCCTTAAAATTTCTACAAAGCCGAATTACGACCGTTTAAAGACTGTAATCCGTAAAACAACCAAAAACTACTAGTGTTTCATGATGTGTGGAGTCTGTAAGAGCACAGGCTAACCATCTTAATATCTGTGGTTTCAGGTTTCTATGGTTTTGGGTTCCTGTGGCATTTACATAGCCCTTGTCAATGTAGTTAAAATATATTGCCTCTAGAATCTGTCCCTAGTAGTCAGTCTTAAAAAAAAAATCAGCTTCGAATAAAGATTAATAGTTCATTACTTGTTTGGAAGTGTTTTTTTCTGCCAGGAAGCCTCGAAATTGCTCGTTTGGGGCTTTCAAACTTCGGCGGTTAATTTGGCTCGCAAATTGCAAGTTGTAAAATATCTCCTTCAAGAAGGTCAGCTTGGAGCAAAGTAGCATCATTCTAAATTTAGATCGCATACACAAAACATCTTTACGTTTCATTACCTTCGTGCCAGTTTACCCTGAAGCAGCAAGGTAGAATTCTAGGTATTATTCATCCTGGTAACGAAAAAAAAACACGGTATTTCAGACGCAGACCAGCAATGGGGATTGTTTTATTATGGTTGAAATTTGCGAATCGAAGTTCTCGGCACCACACAGTATGGGCGAGAAACTACTAATTGCGTTTAAATTAACGAACTGGTTGGAAGACCTCTCACTTCTTTTCAAATCCATAAGATCTCAAATGGCTAGAACATGATCTCCATCATGTGCCAATTTCTCTCTTTATCGTAACTCACTTTGTGTCTATGAAAAGTGGTACGTAATGGAAGCTCGCTCGATTTGACGTAAAACACGTGGACTTTGTTTTCAATTACATCTGTTCCCAAAAAAATTAATTAATTCTGAGCCACGTTTCCTGTGAAGATTCCGGCTCAAGCAATTGTTTCAAAGTCACTGGCTTATATCACGCTTTTGAATTCTTAGCCTGGATTTTATCACTTTTAATTTACCAAAATTTCAAAAGGGAAGTATAAACACCAAGCCTCTTTAAAACATCATCATTGATATGGGAAAGACGTCATTAAAGCTGATTTTTTTTCTTTCAATAATGAAAATCAAAGAACATTTTACTGCCATTTCTTTCTTTACAATAGGCCATTTTACGACTATAACATAAAATGGAAGCTCGTCATACTTTATGCCGGAGAACTGAAATTTTTTTCTCAACACAGCTGTGCACTAGAGAACAAACTCATTCAGTTCTTAGTCGCGTTCCTTGTGAAGATAATGGCTGTCTCAGGCAACGGTGTCTGAGATGAGTCTTAAGATGAGTGGTATACACCACGCTTTTAAACCTCTTAGGTTTGAACTCATCGTTTTTCATCTACTAAGATTGTAAACTTGCTAGTGTGAAGACCAAACCTTTCTAAACATTATCCCTGTGCAATGGGAAAGCGTCCTAGGATTTTTTTTTTGTACTTAAAAAGGTTAAAATTCCAAGAAAATTTTACAAGCAAAAGCTGGCCGCATCATTACTCGCACAATGCATTTATAACAGTAGAAAATTAATATGGAAGTGTCCATTTACCTTTCAAAGTTGAGTTTCTTCAATGATGGAGTAATTTTCCCCCGAACCTATGGCGTGAGAAGTGCGCAGGAAGCTTAAAGTGCTGGTATTATTTTGGCATACGATCAAAACAAATACGTATTCAATTGTTTGAAAACCAATTAACAAGGCATTTGGAACAAAAGAGCAAAGGCTTACAAACATGACAGGTTTCACTTTTAACTAAAATAAGCACAGACCAGCTGAAACCAAATGGACACAGAATTTACTTCATCCGCGGGAAGAGTCAATTTATCATCAATCACTTTTAAACCTCGTCCGAACCTATCTATCTATTTCATCTTATTATAACAGAGCTCACAAAGCCAGCGTAAACCCATTCCCATACAATATATTAGTAAATCATCAAACCGAGAAAATTTGGTTTTTATATAACCCTACAACATTAACTACTAGAATCTCTTTATTCATCCGCTTTAAAATCAATTATTGCTGGGTTTATTTCGTTTTTCACTCATCTCTCGAAAAAAGAAACTTTCTCAAAATATCAAGCCTTGATAATTTATTATGAAAGAATAAGACTGTTGGATTTTCACATGAAAAAATACATTTTGTACAAATTGCACTCGGCGGCGCACGTAATATGTAAAAGGAGGAAAAAAAATTTTTTTTCTCAAGATCGGTTCTGAGTCTGAATGACTTTCTCAAACAACAAATGTTTTATCCCAAAATAGGAGCCTTTCTTACTATTTATTCATTTTTCTGCTGTCCATAAGTCACAATCCACAAAGTTGGCAGTTGTTCTTTTTGTGCTAGGCGAGTGTTGCGTAGTATGGTAATGAGATCTTTCTTTTGTGCATTGGATTAAACAGCGTTGACATCTGGTTAATCTATCACATTTAATATATTAACTTTATAAGCGTTACGGATATAATCCTCTTCAACTGCTTTTGGCTAAAATTCGTTACCAGTAGCCTCTTCATGTGGGGCCGCGCCGCATGTGACGGACTTTACAAACTTTAGGAGCGTCGGTAGCTTAGCAACGATCTCCTTTGGTTCCCAATCTCCTTCGTCACGTACTTGATCCCATTCTTTACAGTGCTTACGAACGTCGGTATTTCACATTAAAAATCGGAACAAAACGACCCTTAAGAAGAATGACGTCATAAGCGTGACACAGTTACTGGTACTCCAATATTATTCATCATGGACCACTGATTCAAAATACTCAGGTGACTAAAAACAAAAAAGACAAATTAGAGCTCCCGTAATCAAACGTATATGGCATCAATCAAAGTTTTAACAGTTGTAACTTTTGTTGATTCGTGTACTGTTAAAATCCGTCAGAGAAAAACTATACATCAGACAATATTTTGATTTTTTTTATCTTTTGAGTTCTAGTCGAGAATTTCTGGAGTTTCTTCACCGTTAACCGCGCAGCGAAATATAAAGACTTAAAATGGAGCAACCATTCAGTTAAACTGAATTTTAAATAGAAAATTAGATAATGTCAGAAAAGTGAGATCAAAGTGTCCTCTTTGTTTCCTTAAAATAAAAGGCGTTTAACGAATTACTGAATCTGGGAATTCGCCCAGCCGTGCTCCGCAGTGCTCTACCAGCTGAGCTAACCAGCCAACAAGGAGGAGGTCCTTATGTTGGTCGAACCAACATCACGACCAGCTCCCAGTTTGCTTGTTAGCTCAGCTGGTAGAGCACTGCACCGGTATCTCACAGGTCATGGATTCAAATCCCGTACAGGCAGGAAAATTTTTCCGGCCTTATTTTCAGTTCTGCTTAAGCAGTGTTCATAACTACAAAGTTCACATATATGATTTTCATATATGCACAAACAATATGGTGCAGGGTTGCGAAAATATGAAAGCAAATGAATGGTCTGTAAGTTTGGTAAATGCGAGAGCGTAAGGAATGACCAGTAAGTTTTCTGTTACGGGAAATAAGTGACAATTCGTGGCTTCAAAAAATTTAGAAAAAGCGATATATGCAATGTAGTTTGATATAATGGGAAATACGGAAAATACTGACGAATATGAAAATGTTGCTACTACGTTGAAGTGCTGAGGGGACGTTTACATTCTACGATGATAAGCAGTTTAAGAAAATATATCAATTGTTATTGTTTTCTTCCCTTTTTGTATTTATTTATTTATTTCGTTTACCATGATTCGACTGGAAGATCTTTTTTTTTCTTGTACTGTATGTGTATGGGGGTCGCCTGCTTAAATCATGGGACTTTTCTTCTGAAAAAGTATTTGGAACGATGTGATTTTTCAGGCCCTTAGCCTTGAACAACAAAATTCCTGTTTGCCAAGGTTGTATTGAGATTTCAAATGATACAGGTCAACACTGGTGTGGTCTCATAACCACAACCGAAAGTGCAAGAATCATAATACATTAATCATCAATAACAAACACAAATGTATTCACGAGCATTGCTTTTCTATATATTTTTTGTGACTGACTATAGTTTGCAAGTACAATATGTCCAGAGTCTGCTAGTCGCAAGTACCCCATGATGGTGAGCCTTATTTAGACTATGACTCCACTTGGTGAATTTCAGGAAGCTTTTTTATACTAAAAATTGAAAAAAAATTATCAATTTAATTTTGTCTGTGTGACTCGATACACGCTCCTCGTTCTTCTCCTCTGCCACTCTCATAAGAGATTCACAGGCCACTTCCTATAATTAATTGTGCAGCTTACAGGTGATAGAGCAGTTTTCAATTGTACTCAAAAAGTAATCACAGCTGCCAATCAAGACCAAGGTTATCATTGTCATCAACCAATGATATTTCAAAGTAAAAACAGGCAACCTTCTTGATGCGCGGGAAAACGCGAGTGACCGCGTTGGGATTGGTTTCAGTTTTCCACTGGATTGCATTGGTTGAGAGGGTGTCGCATGTTTTTTAAAAACCAATCAAAGAGCGAAGTAAACCAAAACTCAATGGAATCCAGGATCACTTTAGGGCAATCAAACTTCGTGCCACGAAAATTGTCTTATTTTTTTACTGCGCATAAAACGCTGCGCAGTCGCCTCCCATAATTTGCTTTCGCGCTATAAATCGCCTCCTAACAGACAACCCAACTGAAATCCTATCGTGACAATGTAATGTTGAGGCGCTTTGAAAAAACTAGACAAAATTTATAACAGCACGTTTTGAGCACCGATCAGTAATATTCGGTTCATAACTCTGTTCACATTTTCTTAAAGCGATGAAAAAAAAATCACACCTTCGTTAGATGTCACGCCGGCGAGGTAAAAGACAAAAGGGACAACTGAAAAGTGATAACAAATGCGCTTTCCGAAAACCTCGAAAAACTTGCTTTTAGCAGTATTTCATTCTAAAAACACTTCTAGAATTCAGTTTCGACAGTTTTCACAACGCACTTACCACTTATTGAGGGGTACTAAGCCGAAATCAGGAGACTGAGAGGCTCAAATGAATTTTTGAAACATCAGAACAACTGATAATATAAATCTGTTCTGTTGTCTTACGACAAAGTCACTCGATATAGAACGCAACGTTTCGACTGCTTACTACAAGTCTTCTTCAGGCGATGGAGTCGACTACGGAAACCAAGGTACATGGAAACAATAGCTCGATCGAAATGCACCAATCACAACAGACCAACCACGATACATAATGCTGTGCCGCAACCAGTCGACCCCATCGCCTCAAGAAGACCTGCAGTTAGCAGTCGAAACGTTGCGTTCTACATCTAGTGACTTTGTCGTGAGACAACAGAACAAATTTATATTATCATCCAGCTACCACGATGAACAACAACCTACTTCATAACATCAGAACAACTAGTTGGTCGTCCAGCTAAATGACGCTCTTTCCCAGAATTCAGATGACCTGCCTTGGAGGCTTCCTAATTTTATGTTTATTTAACCATTTAGCTGTCATGATAATATGAAGAATAGGTCTGGATAGAATTTCATCCCGGGGAAAAAAAATGCAAGTTCACGAGTCTAATTTGGCGTGTAATGGCATCCTTACAATCATCTTCGACGTAATTGCCATTGAATTAAAATTTTACACACTCTCGATCCCCAAGAAAGAAGTGAATAAACTATGTTGGAAAACGCAAAGTTAAAACAAATCGCGATTTTTGAGGCTTCAGCCTCCTATGAGGGGGGGAGAGGGGGACGAAGCCAGATATGTTGTCGAGATGAGTGAGTTAGCCAGTGAGTGAGTAAGTGAGTGAGCGAGTGTAACAGTAGAATTTCAATTTTGACCCGACGTTTCCCGTTGCTACTTATTTATTTTTTTTTTTTTGGATTATTTTAGTATTTCGACATTCGCACTCAATGCACAGTTGAGTTCTCTCCTTTTGTGATTTCTGGCTTATGGCCACTAACACATGTTTTCAGGTCTTGCCATAACAATACGGAAGACAGCACTAGACGATAAGCATCTCAATCATTTCAGGATTGCGCGCGATTTTTTTGAAACAAGTTTTTCTTGCAGAAACATCTTAGTGGGTTTGACAGGCGCATCTTGAAACCTCAAAGAATATTTTTTTCTTTGAAGAGAGAGTATTTTACCGATAAAACATAATTTGGTTCATCAGCTTAATTGTCATTGTAAATTGACTTCCGTAAAGAGTTTCCAGCTTGTAGTTAGTACTATAAGGCGCCCTGTGTAATTTCAGAATAGTATGAATACATACAACGCTTTCCAAACTATTTTGTGTTTTCCAAAATAGCGTTTACCGCCAATCCGCTTTTTCGGATTCGTAAATGTTTCCGGATTCATCAATTTTGGATTATTCGGATTCGTAGGCGTTTACACTGAAATGATATTCGGATTCCTGACCGTTTACACACAGTGACAACTCCGGGAACATTCGAAATGGAATGGTTACCAAGCCGAGTGTTGTTTCGTCGTTCGATCGACAAAGTGAAAATGCCTCCCCCAAAAAAGGCTAGAGTAGAACCGTATGCCACTGAGGCAAATTTGAGTTGGACAGATGCCAAGCCATCTACGTCGTCGGCGATTAAGTACGTGTGGCTGACGTTAAACTTCCTTGCAATAATAACTTGCGTTTCCTCAGAAATACTGCGGTACACGTGATAAAATTTATCGCCTGAACCTGCAACAAGATTACGCAACCGGAGACCGCCAGCAATGTTAGCACCGGATCCTCCCTTTTGGTTTCACCGCAAACTCAAAAGATCGATTGTAGGCGGAAATGATATCCGGATTCGAGAAAAAAAGCGGTTACACGACAAAACTTTCCGGATTCAAAAGTTATCGGATTCAAAGTTCCCACTTTAAATTCCGGATTCAAAATCTCCGGAGACACGACCAAACCGGGAAGTTTTTATTTCGGATTCGTCCACTTTCGTGTAAACGGCAAAATCAGTCCGGTACCAAAACGTTTCGGATTCATCACGAATACGGAACAATTTCCTCTAGTGTAAACCTAGTCTGCAGACAGGTGTTAAATATACCAAAACGGTTGTCCTGTAACATTAAGAACTCGGCATTCGAGGCATACTATTTCCGTCATGGCACCCTTCCTGTGTTATATATTACGCAATTTTTGGAAGTTTAATGAGGAAGTTTTTCATAGCTAATACAAATAAACACATGACAGGACGGAAAATGCGTGCATTGTAAGTACCTCCCGTTTTCTCATACAAAGCCTTAGAAAACTTTTCTAAGGCTTTGTATGGGACAACGGGAGGTACATACAGTGCACGCGTTTTCCGTCCTGTCATGAGAATTGTTGAAATGCAGACGAAAAATTATTTCACTTGTTATTGAAGCGAAAGGAATGCTGACTGTGAATAAATATCTAACTGTGAACGTATTAAAATTAGTTATATTTAACAAATCTTTATTTGGAACATTTTCTTAACTCACAGAAAAACCGATGCACAATGAAGCGAAGGAAGGTTTTACACATCAATAACGGTTTCCGAGGGTTTATTTTATTTTCTTCAATATGTACTCGTTTTATCTAAGACAAATTAAATTGTTATGGAATATGAGAAAAACAAACCAGAACAAAACCAACTAACAACGGAAAATTAAAAATTTGGTCGCGCTTGGTGCATGCGTATCGTGAAATAGACGCGCGCAGGAAGTTTGCAGAGCACGAGAGTAGTAAAATAGTTGCTGGTGGGGCCAAGAGATATTTCAAGACTAAAGTTTTCTCAAAGAATTTACGACCACTGATATAAAGATCCACTAAAATTTTATCAAGGTTATCCAGAATGAATGAAAATATTTTCGCAAATCTGTTGATATGTTTGGTGCTCGCACGCACTCAAGAAAGAGTCTATGTTGATGAAAAGCCTCGCGCTCGGGGAAGTAAAAATTGATGTAGTAATTATTTGGAAAGAAAATTATTTGAATTCGAGTAACTGCCTCCCTTCTCTTTATATTCTCCTATGGAATAAAAATCTCTCTCTGGGTACATCATTATTCGCCGGTGTCATGTTTAGTTGAAATTATTTGTTTTGATTGAAGAAAACTCTTGTGGGAAAATTCTAGCACCGCAAAAACATATTCCCGACAGGTGTTAAGCATATAAAAAAACGCTTGTCTTGTAACTTTTATAACTCGGCAGTCGAAGTTATTAAAGGCTGATAATTTCTAAAGAAACTGTTTGGAGCTGCGTCGGTGGGGGCAACGAAATAATTTGGATATATCAACAAAGTTGAAATGGTAAATTGGCCACCATAACGATTATAAAAGCTGACGTTCCGAGCGTTAGCCCTTCGTCGGAGCCGCGTCAGCGTTCGAGCGGTAGCCCTTCGCTCCGACGAATGGCTAACGTTCGAAACGTCAGCTTTTGTAATCGTTACGGTGGCCAATTTACCATTTGAACTTTGTTGATATATCCAAATAGTCGAAGTCATTCTTTGAAGAAATATACACCCCGGTGGCTCATTAGGACTTGCGTGCGCGCTCTATCATAATAACTCTTACGATAGGTGAGGAAATTGGGATTTGAAATAATGTACACAATGGAAGCTATTAAGTTTTTTGGGTACGAATTTTCATCGGAGTTCGGTCTTGTCAAAGTTACACTTTGTCGGTATCATGTTTAACAAATGTGAAGCTATTTGTTTAAGGTGTCCCTTAGAAAGTAAGTGAGATCAATAATCAACCGCCAACCGTAAACAAAGTTTAAAACACAACCAGCTATCATCTGTTAACAAGCTTTGGTAGTGACTTTTTGTTTTCTTTTGGTGATAAGAAAAATAAGCATTAGGGGCTGTTTATAACTGAAAAAGCTATCTCAACCTAGAATCTTTTGTTAACCAAAAAAGAGAAAACATGAGAAGACAGCCTATTTGGCAAATGACTCACCCCGTCACTCCACTACAACCTCTCGACCTGAAAAACAATTTTATTCAGTCAGAACTAAAAAAAAAAATGGTGTCTAGCAATAACTATTGAAACAATATCCAATAATATATGGCACTACCTCCCCTACCTCAGAAAAAGGCTGCACACTACGTAACGGATACCGTTTTCAGTTCCTTGTATACATATGCGAGTAAACTGCATCTCTGGCATACCCAGACATAAAACAGTTAAGGGATATACCAATAATTGCTCAAAAAACTTAGGCAAATGTAGACACAAAAAACAAAGTTGATTGCCAAAAGAATACGAGAATGAACACAAATATGCGTCTAGTTATTAGTACTTCGGCATGAGTGTTTCGTATGAGGCCTTGAGCAATACCAGTCAGCGACGGCAAACCACTCTCCGATTCGTTACAAATCTTCCTGGGAGAGGAGAACACGCGGGTCTTACACTGCTTATAATGGAGGTCTACTCGGTAGTCATTCACAACCACTTAAACTGATTTTTTTTTTCTTTGCAGCATCACTCGATCCAAGCCAGATGTTATCAGTACTGTATCCACCCTAATTCTTACATGTGCTCCCTGTGCGCATAGCCGTTAGTCTGGGGTGTGCAGCCCGTTGAGCAGTCAGAGAGTGGAAAGGCTCTCAAAGGTCACGTCTATAACACAAATCGGTGAAAAGATCCGTGCGAATGTCTGGTGTTTTGCTAGAGCGAGCTCACTTGTCAAAGCTACAGTTACTTCAAAACTGGTAAAATTAGTGAGTTGAATAAGGGAACCAAGGAAGCAACACCTGATAAGTTTGTTGAAGATGAAACTAGATTTTACATGCCACGGTGGAAAAACAGAGGTGTGGATGCAAAAAACATAGTCTTTATCAGTATTTTTGTATTAAAGACTAGTATAAAAACGAAAAAAATGTAACTATATTATGCGATTTGATATGGAATATACCTTGTTGAAATTAATGATCCTTGCTTGGTTAATAAAATTTAAGAGGATCCAGAAAGTAATTGTTATCGAACGATAACCATTTTATTGCTCCTTTTGCCAAGTTTCTTTAGGCTCCATACCCGAGATTCCTGTGGAGTCGTGTGGAGAGATCAAAGCCAGCGAACAAGGGATAGCAGTCAGCGGTAGATATTGGCTGGAGCCTCAGGAAACAAAAATGAAATCCAACAAACTTCTAGTACCTGAATTCTTATAACCGGTATCTTAACTTTCAGAAAATACACGAAAAAATAGAATTGGATCAAAGAATGCAAGTTTATATGGGATTCATACTTTCTCTCCAGGTTTATTGCGACATAATATCATTGGATCAGGCCTGGACTCTTCTCGGTCGGTTTTCAAACAGTGAAAACAAAAGCTGATGAATGACTCAGGATACTGGTCGTATGACAGTGCTGAAGCCGTAGGAGAAACCGCTGATTCGTCATACATCGTGGACATAATCATCCCAGGGTTCTAACTGGTCAGTGGCAGTGAGCTTAAGATCACGCGCAGTAATGACTTTGGACACACTCCTTTGTGGCAATTGAGAAGGAACTGCCTGAGCGGGCAGACATTCCGCTCCAAAATCACTCGCTATGGTGACTTCAGAAACGGTTTAGTTTGGTCTGATAGAAATAGAAAATGCCCTCCTCCTGCAAATAATTTCCTGTCATTTATGATTTTATGCTTTATCTGACCGTAACTTTCTTGAGAAACAAACTTAGCAATTCCTTGTAACCAAGAAATCCAGCTAGACAAATCTAGACAAATCTGGCCTGATGTATTGCGTGACGTGATTATGCCTATTTGTTCCCTTGTTCTATGACTCTTTCCGCGGGTACATAAAAGCGAAAGAGGTCGTGAAAGCAACAACTAGTCAACGCAATAAATTAGAATAAAAAATTACTTTTTCATGGAAAGGAAAGATTGTAGTAGCCGCGAGCATTTCAACGGAGTTTCAGCCCTGATTTCTTTCCTAGAATGCCATGACGACGTATCAAGTTATATGCGTTATTAACCAAGCGTGAGGTAAAGATTGCTGGATATTGGACGGGTTCTTTTTTGCAAAGAGGGAGGCTTATATCCAGCCATCTTGACCGAACAAGCTTGGTTAATAAAGGATTTATTTCATTGCGAAAGATTTCGCTATATCAAGAATTTGAAGTGCTACCAGCTATCCAGCGAATTTCCTCGGGTGCGAATTAATTTTTTTCCAGCGAGTTAATTTTGGCTTCGAAAGGGAAAAAAAATAAAGAGATAGCAGCTACTCCAATCTTTGCTTTTCATGAAATAAGAATGAATTTTAAAAGACAGAATTTTCATTAATTTTTGTTGTTTTCAAGATGATGGTGTATGAAAAATATATAGATACCCGCACACTTGGGGCAATCAGTAACATTATTGCTGTATACACTTTCCACTAATATGCTTTTTTCGGTGAAGCCTTGTTTCCTAAAATTGTGTTCTAAAATTTTTTAGAAAATTTGATCTGAAAACCACAGAGATGTCAATTTGAATCTTAAAAAAAAAAAATTTAAAGGCTATTTTATTCGCTTGCATTTTCGCAGAGTTTAAAGTGCACCTACACCCAAAAAATTTTTTTCGCTTAACGAAGTAAGCTTATTTTTTTGAGTATTTCTGCGCAAAAATTCTTTTATTTGCTCAAATCTTCAATTTTCTATGCCCAGTCAAAATACGGAAAGTCGGCCGCCATCTTGCCCCACGACCGAGTTTAAAGAGGAATGGCTCTAGCGGGTAATGTGACGTCAAATCGAGAACACGAAAGTCTGCATTTCACACATTTTCACTTGTTTGGGAAGGTTGTAGTCGATAATTGTCCGAAAATATGCCGACTAAGTGTGTTGTAGAAGGATGTAGCAACGTGCGAAATTTGCAAGAGGGTATCGCGCTTCATACATTCTTCATACAACACACCTAGTCGGCCTATTTCGGACAATATCGACGACAATCTTCCCAAACAAGTGAAAATGTGTGAGATGCAGACTTTCGTGTTCTCGATTTGACGTCACATTACCCGCTAGAGCCATTCTTCTTTAAACTCGGTCGTGGGGCAAGATGGCGGCCGATTTTCCGTATTTTGACTGGGCATAGAAAATGAAAGATTTGAGCAAATTAAAAAATTTTTGCACAGAAATACTCCAAAAAATAAGCTTATTTCGTTAAGCGAAAAAAAAATTTTGGGTTTAGGTGCACTTTAACTGATAATCTCTTTTGTCATTTGATGCTGCATATAACTACCGAAAAAAGTACAAAAAGAGTTGTAAGGGAAAGCGAGTGAAAGATAGATTAACCGTCTGAGGAGAAAACTAACTAAATAAACTCCTTCAGTACGTGTCAATTAATCTCACAGCGTCTCTGTGACGTGCGGGAAAACATCTTTCAAATATCCAAGTTTGATTGGATGACACGTTTCTTGGAAGTGTGGTCTTAAACTGGTGGCATATAGTCAACAAACTGCTCTTAAGCTGCTCAGTTTGCTTGACAGTGCCAAAACATCGAAAAGATTCCTTTTCAGCTGGCTTCGTGCGGACATGCGAGTTTTTCTCCACTTGTTCCTTATCTCTGTAGTTCTTCCCCTCGGACAATTTCAGTACTGCCCAGATGGTATGTTTTAAAGCTTGCATCTTTTGATAAGAAACCTTTATTTTTCTGCTCTTAATTTCTCAGCCAAGCAATATGTCAAAAACAAAAGGAAACGCACATTTTCCAGGACTGAAATTCTCGTATATAGAGGCCTAACTAACGAATTGGCTACTGAGACTCATCGTCCAATTTTTAAAAATGCGCTGTTATCTTTTGTTCATTCAAAGTTTTTCTAGATTATATTTCACAATATGCGAACGTGCGTATGCAAAGTTTTTAGTTATGACCGAACAAAATCCGCAGTTACTTAATTGGTTATCTTTTTTAAAGCTTGTAGCCTCGAATTCTTTTGAGACACTAATATAAAGATCCACTAGTTTTATGAAGATCATCCAAAATTAATGAACATATTTTCGCAAACTCCGTATACGTGTCTAGTGCTTGCACGAACTCAAGGAACAGCCTCTGGTTAGCCTCACGCTCAGGGAAATAAAACTTGATTAATTAGGTGGAAAGTTAACGGAACTGTTTGAATTTGAAAAATTGCCCCCCATTTTCTTACATTCTCCTGTGAAATAAGAACCTCTCTTTGGGTAAATAATTATTCACTGGTTTCATATTTAGTTGACAATTGTTTTTAATTGAAGAAAACTTGAGTAGTAAAAACGCTTGTCTTGTAATTTTTGGAACTCTGCATTCGAGGCATATTGCTTTCGTCATAACACCCTTTCTGTATTTATGTATTACGCAATTTTTGGAAGCCTAATGAGTAAGTTTTTTCAAAGCTAATAAAATCATAGAGAAAATTGTTGAAATGCAGGAAGAGCAATTATCTTTCCTATAATGCAAAAGGAATACTGGCTGCGAATGAGCGGCAACATCCAAACTTTTCACTTGACAGGTGGCTAAGAGATAGACGACATGGCTGTCTAACCATAAACATATTAAAGTCGATTATATTTAACAACTCTTTATTGGTGCATTTTCATAATTTAGTCGAAATCGATGAAGCGACGGGAAGATTTTAAACCTCAGGAGCGGTTTCCAAGGTTTTTTTCATTTTATTCAACATGTACAGGTTTCATTATAAACAAATTAAGTCACCAGGCACTATAAGTGCACAGACATCAGCTAACGGAAACTTGTTAAAAGGAATACAATCCGGTAAAATATTTACAGCCCTTTTTATTCGTTGGATGTCGGCTAAGTACAAGAGTACCTACATCTGCTAACGGACACTTATGGAAAGGAATATAGTCCGGTAAAATATTTACAACTCCTTTTCATTCGTTAGATGCTGAGTAAGTACAAACTTTACCATATCTGCTGGTTATGTTTCAGAAATGTTAAGGGGAAAGTTAATGTTGGATTCTGGACATAAAACAGGAATATGCTTGTATTTTTGTCAAACTCAAATCTCTTCCGAGAGGCGAACAATCTTAAGCTTAGAAATAAATTACTCATTCATATTTAGAATTCTAAATGATAACAAATGTTGGAGTTATTCTCAATGCATTGGTGTTAATTAAAATTTAAAGAAATTGAAGAAAAATGGGGCTGAGATGCATTAATATTCGCATCGCTCCAAGCGATCATTGGTAAAGAGATCTCAGCTCAAGTTAGATCGCTGGATTATGGATTAGGGTTCTAATATTCAAGAGAAAATGGTAAAAAGCCATTTGATAACTTGTAATTGTCGAAGCATTATAATATGTTTGTGCATGGAGCCAACAACCCTGCTGCAAAACAATTTCATAGATGCAAGTAGTGTTTTAACTTCAATTGTAATGCAATGACATTCGAATTAATTAACGTATTATGAGAAAAATTTTGAATTCGGACAAACAAGTACATTGTGGAAAAATGCAGAAGCATATTTGTTGTTTTGCATAATGAAGGCATCTAACAATCTGAGAACGATGTCCCAGTTAGACTGAGAAGGATTCAGAAAACAGCGAAGTTGCGCGGTTCTTGGGTTGTTTCCAAGGAGGCTTAAGCCTTCGCATGAAAGTTTATTCCAAACACCAAAAGCAATTTCGTTTTTCCAAAGAAAAATTACGATATGTACAAATAATTCAGCGTGGATCGGGTCCGTCGGCACGGTTTGATAAGTCCTTGTTTGAAGAGCGTTTAGAAAGCTTCCGCTATGTTCTAGAAAGTTCAGAAATATTCGGTTTCCCTCGGGCAAAGGTTTTATGGATGAGTGGCGGTCAGTTATGATACCAGCACCACAATTTACTGAGAATTTCTTCAATGTTCTTATTAATAAATCCTCTCATAGCAAAGACTTCTAATCAATAATCGCTAGAGTTATCAAAACGACTGTAGCTGCGGTATTTTGCATTATTAATAATCGACGATTATCGCAAAACTTGCAAGTTATCGTCGACATTTCCTCATTATCTCCATTGGGAAAATATATCACGGCAGCTCAGCGATATTTTTATCTTAGTTACGCAATATTTCACTGCAGACTAGCGATGGATAATTTTTCGACAAATGGTGGATATTAAATTGACCAATTAGAGCACGCGCTTTACTTTGCTTATGTTATAAATACTTGTCTAGCCCCTTTCAATCCCTGTAACTGATTTTCTTAACCATTGCAGTAGCGCTAAATTCAAGGCAGATGTTCCCAGCACTGTATTTCTTTTACTTTAAATCCTTGATCCCTCTGGTCATGGCTACTGGCCCCCTGTGCAACCTGGCCGAGCAATCAGTGAGTGGAAAAGCTCTTAAGGGTCACACCTATAAATCAAAAAGGGTGCAAAATCCTTACGAATGTTGGGTATTTTGCGACAGTGAAGTCACATGCAAGAGCTACAATTACGTCAAGACTGGTAAAATATGTGAAATGAATTACATAACCGAGGAAGAGAAACCGGAGGATTTTGTCCAAGATGAAACCAGATTTTACACGAGAAAGTGGAAAAACAGAGGTAGGTACATACTGTGTCAAGTACTTAAACCAATTCACTTTACGTTAGAAGGTACCATAACGTCACGCAAAGGGCCATGTAATTGACTTTGAGTGTTATGCAGTATGTTTAAGGTGATACGTCACGGAATAGCTGTAGGTCCTAAACGTTGAGGGGGATCGATGTGCAAGAGTTTGGATCCCAAATATCTACGGATTGGGTCGCACAATGGGTGTAAGTCTAAATTGCAGAAAGGGATACGTCACACAATAGCAGTAGATCTATAAAGCTGAAAGCGGTTTGTCACGAAAGAGCTATCAATTTCTCTTTTTAAATATGTTGTTGGTGATACTCAGTAGTCTTGTATCATCAAAACTTTGAAGTTATATTCCGTAATTGACATCATTTTCTATCTTCTTGTGGCCGTAACTTGAAAATTTGCTAATATCGTGGGGATAAATCCATTTGTTATGACTTCTGGGAGAGAAAGTCGTAAGCTTTTACAGCCCAGATCTATTGGCCTTAGTTACGTTTCTATCTGAAATTTTGATGCGTCAGTACTTCGTATTTTTATTATCATTTAGCTGTTTGTAGCGCTGTAGGAGTAGAAGATCTGCACATAATACCTGACGCCCAAATCACCGCAAGTTCCTATTATTTAAGTTATTATCCGCACATGGGACGGCTAAATGGAGTGAAAGGTTGGTGTCAGAAAACTAACACAATCACCGATGACTACATGCAAGTTGATATGGGAGCACTGCGCATTGTCTGCGCAGTCGCAACACAAGGGAAGAAAAATGGGTCATTCGTCAAAAGCTACAGGCTTTCCTTCTCTACTAATGGGAGCAGTTGGAGTGTATATCAGGAAAAAAACATCGACAAGGTTTGAAATAATTATAACATAATGTCCTCTTACTTATTTATGTTCATGAATAGGTGTGCTGATCATCCTTAAAATATTAATCTGTGAGAGTCACTTGACAGTTTTTGGCTTAAAAATTGCGCGAAAAAAGTTCGCTGATATTATTTAAGATTATTAAAAAATACTTGATAATTCTATCTTAATTTCGGACGAAAAATGTACCAGTCAATTCATGCCAATGATACTCAATGCCATATATCTTAGTTATTAGGTGCACCATGATTAGTAAGTTTAGCGGGTCGTATTTCATTGTACCACCCGCTTCATTTAAAAGTTTGTTTGAATTTAAATCTTACCCCTTAATTCGAACCCAGAGATGTCAAAAATATCGCAACAATCCTTCACGCTTGGGCCATAAATCCGTCTGGAAAACACGAGGTTTCGTAATTTACAAAACAGACCGATAAAACGAGGTTAGTAAGATGTTTATTTCATGCCTGGGTTCAGATAGAGCGGGAGGATATAAATTCAAATAAACTATTTAATTTAGTGGGTAGTACAGGGAAATCCGGGCTCTGTTTTTTGAAAGTCCCGGTAACTAAACGGGCTCGAAGCCATGTTTTAAAATCAAAATATAATGAATAGAAAAGCAGGTTCTGGCATCCAGATCAGTCCATTTTGTTTCTTTAGCTGATAATTTTATTGTATTATTTTCAAAACTTTTGAAATCTCCATCTTGAATTAAAATAGAACAGCTTCACGGGCTCGTTAAGTTACCGTAACTTTTCGAGAAACGGATCCTAGGTCCGCTAAATTGACAAGTCATGGCGCAAGTACCAACTGACTGATATGATAATAGGTTTTACATTTACATACAGTCTGAAAGAACGTGAGGTTAGATTTATCAAAAGTGATCACCCTTTTTACCAAAGAGACGCAATTTTTTGAATATCTCAAATTGTAAACAATACTTTTAAATATTGTTTCAAGTATTATTGTTTTAAGTATTGTTAAAACAACTCGATATATTAAAATGTTCGTTACCGAAGACAGACTGAATCCGCAATTACCTATCTACAATCAAATCTCCGCAATCATCTACCAAGAATCGAATGTACCCATTATAACTCCAAAAGGAAGTCATCTGTAACTGCCCAAGAACAATACTGCCGCTCTATAAGTACTTATGTAAATAGTCTTTAAATATAATTTAGCATTAGAGTGGAGGGGGGTGGGGTTTCTGAATCTTTTATACTTTGTGCGCTATAGATTTTAACTTGTAACGTAGGAAATGTATTTTTATCCTATGAACGAATAAAGAAATGACATTATTGATATAACTCTGTTCTCTGTTCACGAACTCTGTTCGTGGCACCATTAGGCACAGTTTAAGAGATTCGCTGTAGAGAGGGAGGGGAGGGTGATTCGGGCGGTGTATGACTGACTCTCTTCAAGATAAGAAATGATACACAGTCAGGATGATACAGAAAATCTACCAAGCCCAAAAATGCTAGGAAGAAAACTCCTGGAAAATTTTGTGTAAACTATTATAATGTGACATAAATTATAATGTCTGGATTTTATTTTGAATTTGCAGATCTTCCAAGGGAACTCAGACTTGAATAGCATTGTACAGCACACTCTGAATAGCCCAGTCCAAGCAAGATACATTCGATTTTATCCTGTCACCTTCTCGACATTCCCTTGTATGAGGGTTGAAGTGTTTGCGCAGTGAATGCGGAATCATCAAGAGTGACTTTTTCTGCAAAAAATGATTGTGTCTATGAGTTATAGAATACATTTGTTCCATTTTGCACATTTCATCGGTGAGTTGTTAAAACTTGGGTGCTTTCTCACATCTGACATAAAATACTCATAAAAAAAATCAATTTGTTTTAAGCTGCTACAGTGTGTACGCGCCGCTACTTCTGCCATTCAGTTCGGGCTCAGTAATTTCACTAATAAGACGTGTGAATCAAAGACAATGTGGGTACCAACACATCTCTCGTTGATATGCACGAAAAATAGTGGCGAAATAGGTCTTTAAAGCTTAGCACGAAAATCGTTGTAACAACCGTTCCATTTACATAAGGTCTTTACGAAGGTTCATCACAACATCTTCTTTTTGTCCGAGAATTCTCTTTTTCTTAATCGCATCTTCTAAATAATCTTGCAACTAAAATGTTGTCTCATAGAATACCTCCAGATCGGTCGGGGTAAATAATTAACTCCCTAAAAATAATACGCACTTGGCGAACGCCGTGTAACCAGTAAGGACAGTGTAAGTAGACCCACATGTGGTGAATGAATTTTAGATGTTTCCAGCGTTATTTCGTGGGTAGATGTCATGTTGTCCTCGATAACCCCCAAACGTTGGTCCAAAACTACTACAGCGGTAGATTGCATATCCTTGATATATCGTTATTGAGCCAGCTTAACAGGTTTATAACCATGCACGTTGTAGAGCGAGAAAATAAAGGCTTTAGCCGCCGATGTGTACCCACAAGAAACTCAGTTCAGCCAGAGAGATTGATCAGAAGAATGTTGTATATTGTATCACGGGGCACGATGATTTTTCTCCGAGAAGTCATTTGGCAGTTTTACTGCAAGTTGCTCCTTTCGTCCGAGATTGCAAATACAGAGGGTATCGTGGTCGTCGAACTGGTCACACGGAAAACGAATGAGTTTATAGTCGTCTGATTCAATTTTATCTCAAATAGGGATATTAATAAAGGAAAACTTCTTTAGTCTCAGTACAGCATTGCCACACGACCCATTTCGCTGATGTCCGCGTTGTAAATGAAAATTGCATACGCATCGACTTGCACACGGCACTTGAATTCCGGCTACCATCTAATTCATTGCTATTTGCGTTTCACATTTTATCTCGTTGCAGTGCTTTTGTTGGAATTGAAATTGATGGCTCATGAGATGGATTTTCGGAAACCTAAGTTGTTCAGGCGATAAGATATCAGTAAGCTCAGGAAAGGGTTAACCTTAATTCCAAATTGTGCATCTGTCATTAAAACAATTTGGAAACTACAATTCGTGGGATTTTCATACAATAAATGTTGTAATGAGGAAAGACAAGGAGTGTGAGTACAACTCAAGGGCGTGAAATAAACAACAAAAAGAAGCTCACCATTCTTCGCTTGCCAAATTTCAGCCGAAAAAAATGTGGAACAGTCGTGTCTGGTGTGGGAACAGGTCCATTAATCAGCATTCTCTTTATCGTAGCTGAATTCATTGGCTAACTTCCTCTGATTTGAACAGTAGCATGAGTTCATAACAGCCATTTTCGAAGCCAGGGCGGAGCTTAAGGCCAACGACTTTGAAGTGTAAAATCTCCCATGTGTCCTGAAAAACCCGTCATAAGCTTGATTCTCCCTGCAGCAGCATCCGTTGTGAAAAGTGTAGCTGAAACACTGCAAATGCCGTCCACTTGAAAGAAGCTGCAGCTTTTTCCAGTTCCATCTTGCGCTCCTTCGCTTCCATCTCTGGCAAGAGTTTCGACTTTCTTGGTCGATGGATTGTATCACTTTACTTGACGACCCCCAACATCTGTGGAAACTAGTGTGCCCCTGAATCTTGCTACTTTCTTGATCTCTCTGCAGTTGTCAGTCATATTTTCAGCACACTTGTTACCTCACTGGATTCCATGTCAAAAACAGTACAGGCCACCGTTACAATGGGGACTTTTTGCCGCAGCGAAATAAACAACTGAAGAATCAGATTTTTCTAGATTTTAGTAGAGCTGCACAAACGTCTGTCAACTCGCGCAACGACATCCATGCGACAAACTATGCAGACACTTTCGACACTTCCGGTTTCGACTCTAATTCTCGCTACCAGAACCATATGCCAGAACACATAAACGCATAACACATCAAACTCAAGAAAAGATCTCGAGACCTTATTATCTGGTTACATTTTTTTACGGTTAACAATTTTTTACTGCTAACAGTTAAAATTTTTTCATTTTTACGCCTAACGGGTAACGGTTAACGCCCTAACGGGTAACGGTTAACGCCCTACGGCTAACGGTTAACCCCATTGAGACCCACTGACTATTTGCTTGAAAACAAAGTTTTTAACATCATATAATAATGCTTTTTGCTTTGAACAAGAAATTAAAGCTGAAAGATAAGGAGATCTTATCTCGATTGTTTTATTTTCCTTTTCCTCGTTTAGGAGTGTAAAGCTACACATGGCCATCAAAAATTTATTTATAAAAAAAAGATGCAAACAAAGTTCTGTCTCAGTCGGCTTTCATATATGAAAGTTATATATCTATTGCATAATTCATTTCTTTTACATTTATTTCAATCATTCAACAACAAAACCAAGGGAAGAAGGACAGTTATCTTTATACGGCTCCACCTTGCACGACCTTGAGAGAATTTCTCATATCTAAGCTGTTAAAATAGTCTAAAAAACGATTCAATTTTGCGTTTCTAAAGTAACAAAGCTGCTACAAGAAAGCGTGCGTTCAGGTTGTCCTTTACGATGCCTTTATTTACCAAATCCCTCATTAAGCAGGCATTCCAGGCAAAACACAGCGCTGACATTTATTTTACTGCAAGGCAAGATGATTATTAAAAAAATACATTCTGCCATAAACTGTTTGAGAAGCTCACAGCCTTAAGTCATATTTGTCTCTGGAAATTCATTCTCCTTTCTAAGTGATCACCTTGAAACAGATTATGTAATCATGGCAGTGTAATGTACTTGATTATGTAATGGTTCTTAGAATAGGCATTTTAAAAAGATAAATTAGTGTTTGTCTCAAGAAATTTGTAAATAGTTTTTGTCCATGGCCGGGTTGTTCAAAGCTGTGTTAAGATAACCCAGGGTTACTGTAAAATCTGATTTCAGATCTGAAAGCTTTAAAGGAAATTCAGTGGAATTCTTTTTGTCTACAACTTGGTGATTGGATGCTCTACAAAGTGTAAGGAATATTATCCAAAAAAAGACTTTTGAACAAAGGATTAAAGAAACCCTGATTAGAATTTAACCTTGGGTTAGTGCTAATCGGCCTTTGAACAACTGGGCCCATGTCTGTAGACTTATTTACTGAGTCTCTAATTGGACTTTGAGCGAGAGATGTTTAATCTCATTCTCTTTTGATCTCTTATGCATCAATTGTACAACTTATGTATTTAGTTCGCTGCGTCTGGGACAAAATATAAAAAAAATTGACCCAATTTTTATAAATGTGGAGCACACCACTGGAGAGGAAAGGAATTGCGGGGATGAAATTCGTTCCAATCAAATTTTCGGTGAATCGGAGTATAAATCGCGCCTCGTATTTCTTCAGGGAGAGATGTTTCAAAACAGCTACATGTTAAAAAAAAAATGGATCATTCGAAACCTTTCGCCGTGGGTGTTTCCTTCGGAATAACAATGATGGAACAGAAAATTAACCCTAAAGCGTAAATTAAGGCACTTAGCACTTTAACTTACGCTTTAAAGTTAATTCTCTGTTCCATCATTTGTGTTCTTAGTGCTACGCGGCACACCACTTATATGTACCCATACTTTGGAATAACGCCTATGACATGTCATAAAGTGAATCATCAAATAATATAGATAAAATTGAATCAAAATCAATTCTGACCGGAGAAGTGACGATCTTTTGTAACCTATTTGGAGTAGTTCTGCACACTTTTCACAGCTCAGGTGGCCGGTAAAGAAGAGGTGAAGTTATTACAAAATGGTCCCGTGGAATGGTTGTCAGTAAAGTGTATTCAGGTTCCGCCCCTAATCCGGTTGGTGTCATCCGGGTCTCCTCGCCTCATCTAGCTTATGCTCCCTTGCGTTTAATGAACTCGAAACGCTGGCTGCCGAACTGAAAAGGTGACAATGTTCCCCGACGTTTCTCTACGTTTTGACAAAAAGTAACAAATGATAACGAAAAGAAGGCTGACTTATCTGACTTATTTTCATTTTCATTAAAGTTAAACACCTACACAAAACACGCATTTTCATTTTCATTTTCAATCATTTTCATTTTCGTTCTCATCATTTTCAATTAGACTGTCACTAGGTATGTTCAACAAACCCTTGGGGGTTGTTCAACAAAACTAGTAACAATCTAGTTATATTGAAAATGATATCACCTTTGTTGGTTCGGTAATAACCAATTAAACATCATTTGATGATACTTCGACCCTTAAACAAGTAATGAATGTTTGATGAGAAGAATAATATAATTAATCTGGATAGCTTTACTTTAGCACCCCTTAGGAGGGTAAAGTTACACATAATCATTGAAGTCATCAAAAATTGAGGACAGAAAATTCAAACAAAATTTTGATCCAGCACGCTTGTAGAGAACGCTGGATCTACCTTATTAGCATTTAAAAACAGAAAACAATATTGAGTAACTATTGCATGCTTATTTTTCATTTATTTTTCATGCTTACGCAGCAAAACTAAAAATTGAAGAGATGAAGCATTTTTTCTTGCTTTGTCTCGCAGCATCAGCATTATATATGACAAACGTACAGACAGTGCTAATTTCTCACGTGAAAGCCGTTAATGGGGCAAACAAAATTCAATTTCTATTTCTAGAGTTACAAAGTACCAACGACAAAAACGGTATTGCGAAGTTGTAAACTTAACAGCTTATATGCTAAACGACTTCTGTTTTTTCACCACTCCCCTGTATTTTCAATGCAGAGTGGGCATGATACAAAATAATTTAATAACTGGCAAAATTACATAAAAACGTAAAACAGAAAAGAGTCAAGTTCTGTTGGTAGAGTTACAATATTATGTACACATTGCAATTGGTAAACTGTGGAGCCAGGAAGGGAACTTTCTTGCCTTTGGTCATCCGACGTTATCATGACTACAAACTGCAAATAAGAAAAATTGGACTGATTAGATGTCTATGTCTCGCTTTTCCTCGGGCATCATTTGGATGAGTATGACTGTGCTTTTAGTTGCAAAAACCTACCTTTGGCAAACATTAATAATAATAATAATAATAATAATAATAATAATAATAATAGCTCTGAATAAATAAGCATTCGTCCACGTCGTGAACTTAGCGATTATTTGGACTTGGCCCACTTCTCCCGAAATCTCGAATCAGGTTCCCTCTGAATGCTGAGGATGTGACGTCGATCAATTGGGATATATCAGTGTGGAGCTGCTGTGATATTATTGTCAATATCACAGTGATATAGTTTCCAAAGAGGGTGTTAATGATTGAGATGGATAAATAAACGATACTTCAAAATGAGAAATTTATTCTTAAATGGTTCAAGCGCTGGACCGTGAACCGACCATTGATCAAATTCCTGTGGCTTTCTTCCTTATACCCGCTCTAGAAAAGGACATAATGTAGTGCTGTTATAAAATATGATCTTTTTTACGGGTTATATTTGTTTTCCTTTATATTTTTTACGATTCCCTATGGTTACTCCATGGTCGCTAAAATAAGTACGTTATAGTGTCAAATCGATCTCATTTATTCTTGAGAGCGTGTCCACGAGAAAACCGGGCCGAGGGCGATACAGCTGAAATCACCGATTTGACCCAAACTCGGTACAAATGTTAAATATCACAAGTTAAAAACTATGGGAAAAAAAATAGCTCAAAATATTTAATTCCTTAGGAAATATAGGGTCCCCCTGGGAAAACCGCCATTTCCGGCATTTTTTTGCTTAATTATTTAACTGATTTTGCATTGCTGCTGTGACAAACCGAGAACCATCTGGAAATTCAATCAACTGGGTTGAGTTCCATATTCATCAAACCTCAAGAACATTGATCTGTTTTAACTTTTTCATTTCATTTCTTTCCTTACCTCTCCCTTAAGTAAAGACTGCTTTTTCTGGTTTTAACAAAGTCAAAAAAATAAGGATATATTAAGGCCCAATATTTCCGATGACTAACTACTTCTGATCGTTACTCCTACGTAGGCAGTGAAAGCCATCACTAGACTTTTAAAATCAGTAATAAAACTTTGGGGCAAATGATTTTATAACCCGTGCCGACGTGAAATTTACAAGAAATTTCCCAGAGAGTATCGTTTAAACATGAACCAGGAGAGAATCTTTGAATAGCGTAATCTGAGCCCTTTTTGCGAACTTTTTCACAGCCATATTTGGATTATTCTAGAGGAAACGCGGCAGTTGGTGACGAACATCACGGGCGCTTGTGGTCGAACTCTCATACATAAGAAATCTAGGAAGAAACTTGATAGTACATACATGTCTCTGTGGTGCCTCAGTTGCAACTTTTGGTCTATGACCGCATGTATCTCGAATGGTTTGTGATTAGCGCTCAATTCATTTGATTAGAATAGAATTCTTGCGGCGAGTAATTTCTAAAGTCTATGCATTCAATTTTCTTCGGCGTGAATTTTTCAAAGTGCAGATACAGGACAAGGTCATGATAACTTAGACTGAGAAGGCTCAGTGTTTCCCAGACTGTCTATTATCATCAGATCGATAAGTGTAACGGTGAGTTTGGTTACCCTCTGTGGGCACTAGATCAGTTGCTAGAAGTTATGCAAGTGAAAAATTCTCTTCACAGCCTTTAAATATTTTCCTTCCACCATAGTTAGTAGAGTCCCTCTATACTAACTATGCTTCCACCGGCGTTTTTAAGTCCTAACTGAGATCACCAGTCAGCAATGTTTAATTTTTATCTTCTCCTTAGACTCTTTCCAAAACCAATTTAAATGTGTCCAAAAATTGTCAGTCCTCAGGAGAATAAGAATCCTTTTGATTTCGGGAAAGTTAATTCCAGCTAGAGGCTTTCTAGGGACGAACTGTCAGTGGTTTAAGTGGTCTATCATGACTCTCAACAAAGTCCATTTTAGATAAGTTGTAGATATTTTTCAACAAGGTGGATTTTCAGTGGGAGCCCTAATTGAAATAGATAATAGCAATATAAAAAATTAATGCTTAAACAGTGAAAACTAAGAATTAAAAAATAGAATACATTTAGTTTTAGGAAATAAGCAGGCATTAAGTTCAATATTTCTAATGAAACTTAAAATTCAAATTATCAGAAATACTTTCAACTTCATCAGTTAGTATGTTCAAATAATTAGTGGCTGGTAACAAGAGCGGTTTTGGCCCCAACAACTGAACGACGTGCATGACGGGCGCCCACAGATGTTTTTTCCATTTCCAGTGTTATTATTATGAATGTGTTCAAAATTATGTAAATTGAAATCCGAGACTCAAAACAACCTTTAAAGACGTGAAGAACGATACTTATCTCCTCGGCAGCAAATGCGAAATGTTTAAGCATATCAAGTACAATTCTGGCAGCCATTATTGTTGCACTGAGGGCCAATTTATACTGTACAACCGTTTGTTGCATGCGATCGGCCTACGACATGTTTTGCAACTATTTTCACGCGCAAAATCCCTTACACTTCACTCCCTCTTAGAATGTTCCTTTTGCGGGCTATAGAACTGGCATGGAATTCTTTTTTCACTCCACAGAGAAGTTAAGGTCTTTGTCTCATCTTTTGAAAGAGTTACCTTCGCTTTTTTTATTCGATGACTTGCCATCAACGGCAACTTCGTCCGCCATTTTGACGCAAGAAAAATTTACTTTCCTCCCCCTACTCGATGGACATCTATCTCTAAAATAGGTTTTTTTTTTTATCGATTTCCGCTACCATTGTCTTAAAACATGTTTTAAAATCCTACAACATTTCATGAGACGTTTGCGACAATCGCATGCGGCAAGTTTGTATCGTGAAAATCGTGTAATTGATTTGATTTTTTTTTGTGCCTTTCGTATTTGATTGTTGTTAGCCGAGGTCAAAGTGAAACTGAGTCAGTGGGTGTTGATGCAGATGTGGTATTTTTCAAAAGTGTGAGAAACAAAATATTCTGTCGTAATTAGAATTGTCATTGTTATTAAGGAAAGGGAAATGATCGGAATAACAAATAATGTAAGTAAATTATGTGAATCAAGCTCGTACCAAGGGTAATATCAGTATTACAACTAACAATAGTCTGTTAACAATGATAATTTTGTATTTTGTATGCATTCTTTAGCTGAAGACTTCAAACTAAAAACAAAATTAACATAGATTGATTCAACGTAAAGTTCTATTCTGGCAGGAGCCTGTCCACCCGCCTTTTTTTTTTTTATCATTGTTCAACGTTTTAAAAGTTAACAACTGATGCTCTTTCACCGGCCGTGTGCCAACTATGGCAAGAAGCAGCAGCGCTGATGGCTAATCGATTATCCGATTAAATTTCTTTCCCCAGAGCGGAGCCAAAAATAATTAATCAACAATAGCTCAGCTCACGTAAAAACAAATAACTCAAAGATAAAGCCATTCATCTTGTGTTCAACATACGGCGGGTTAAAACACTTAGCCAACTTTACTGGTTTATGTCAATATAACATCAAAAAGTGTCTACTTACAAAGCAGATGAAAGTATTACAAGTTTTTTTTTTTTTTTTTTTTTTTTCGTGATCTTACTGAAGTGCCAAGTTACCATATCAGCCAAAACAAGCTGTCAGAACACTCTCACTGGTTGGCTGAACAATTTTGCAATACCCGCAAATTTAATCGGCGAATTATCGCTATCTTGAGGGACTTAGCTTTTGCAAATGCCTTCAAGTAGTGTTTAAAAAGGAATGTATCTCAAATTCAGAACTTGCATTCAGCATCACGAAACTGAAATACACCGTCATTACGCTAGTTATTTTGTGTTTGTTTCCGGTGACACGAAATAACATTTCATCCATCCTTATTTAAACGCGTCGGTAAGGAGAAGCGAAAGATGACCAGGTGTTTTTATTTTGTAACTTCCCGTCCATTAACCTAGCAACCTAAGATAATTACTGAATATTAATTTTCTTAACCTCCTGGATTATAAACAGGTGAACCATCAAGGAATGACGAAGAAATGGAAACCTGGTTTTGGATTGTTGGTTGGTTTTTTTCCATTCTGGCGATAGCTGGCAATGGATTTATAATCTTCCTTTTTACCAGCAAGCGAAATCTTCGAAGCAAGACCAACGCGTTTGTGGTTTCACTCGCTCTGGCAGACCTCTGCGTTGGGATTACAGTGGTTCCCACCGTGTTCATCTGCAACAGGGCGGCAGGTTGCAACTCAGAGGATAACATGATGTACATAGTGAGAAACTTTTTCGCGTTTGCGTCCGTGATGAACTTGTGCAGCTTAGTCCTGGATCGCTACATTGCTGTTGTTGAACCTTTAAAATACTTGACTTTTATGACACGTCGCCGTATCATTCAAATGCTTTCCTTGTCTTGGTCAGTTCCGTTTGTTACTCGGACTTTTTATGCTTTTCCAAAATTCGTTTCAACCCCATCTCACCTCATGTTTCTTACTATCCTAACTCTGATTATCTTTGAGTTCCTTCCAACTGTCATATGTGTGTTTTGCTTTCTATCTATGTTACGAATTGCCTTTAAACATAATTGAGCCACTCGTCTGTTAGCGAAACAGTTACGTTTTAACCATACTTTTTTGTATAAAACGCAGGAAAAGTCAGCTGTTATGATGACAGGAGTTGTAATAGGAATATTTCTTCTGTGCTACAGTCTTTATATGCGCTGTTCTTTTGTGTACATATTCAGTAATTTGCAAAAAACATGTAATGATGTTCACTACAAAATCCCTATTCTGGTGCTAAACTCTGCCGCCAACCCGTTAGCGTATTCCCTCTTTAAGAGAGACATAAAGAAGGAGATTAAACGACGGATTTGGTGTATGAAATAAAATCTAATGAAAAAAGTGATAAAAATTAAAATGAAGGTATATGTTTGCAGTTGCATTTACTACCACTTGAAACAGAACGAGTGCCAGAAAACTTGGCAAACATTAGTAGCAAAATTATTATGCAGTGTACACGTATAGATGCTATAATAAATAAAAGAACATAGGGCGCAAAGCTTAGCCTATGTCTTCTTAAGAAACGTACGTCTATACAGATAACTATGTTTATGTCTAAAAACTAAAACGATATATTCCCTGAAAGCCTCTAAAACACTAAAGTTCGCACCGTTACTTGACGGTGGCCTTGAAGGTGTGCGCAATGTTAAGCGAGCTTAAGAGTGTCGCTTTCTGCATTTGTCGCAGGACTTCCCTGCTCCTAGCGTCCACAAGCTTCTTCATTGTTTTCTCGAGCTCCTTCGACCAACCCCCTAGCACATCAATAACTACTGCTCCACGCAATATCCATCATATTGCTTTTTAAGCTCCCATCGCAGTGGGGCATATTTTCCCGTCTTTTCCTTCGCGTATTTTCCGCGGTTATCTAACCAGGGACAACTCATTTCCACCGCCAAGACTTGCTTTCTGTTGTGATCCACAAACCTCGCCTCCCGGTTTAACCGCCTCCCGGTTAGCTCAATTGGCAGAGCGCCGGACTATTGTGCGGGAAGTCGTGAGTTCAAATCTGGCCGGACCAACACTCAGGGTCTTAAAAGAACTGAGAAGAAAGTGCTTCCTTTGTAATAATATCTGCAGATGGTTAGACTTTCTAGTCTTCTTGGATAGGAACGATAAATGAAGGTCCCGTCTCATAAGCCCGGGGACCCTTTGGGGTAAGGCTAATCAAAGAGCTGGATTAACCTCTATGTAACCGCTCTAAACCGATTTAGCCGATTTATCCAGGTTAAACCGATTTTAATTTGTGACGTGTACGATGGTCTTTTTGTTTCTATAAATTTGCATATAACGTCACAGAATACGATTGTGATACAAATGTGGCGCCAAAAATAAACCAACAACAACAACAACAGTTTTTAAGCACAGTGGGCACACATGGGGAGACTAGTTATTAGTTTAAAAAACTCATTGGGGAATGGAAAAAACATTTGACAAAAAGCCTATCACATAGATCCATCCACTCTCAGCTGAGCATTTATCTCATATAAGTCCGTGAAAATTAAAATAATATTGTCCTTGTCGTCACCGAGGCAGATGTGTCTGAGGTAGAAGAGGACTGTGCCTATTCATATTTTGAACATTTCATCCACATCAACCGGGACAGATAACGAAAGTAAATTCGATGAGTACCTGGTCTCCGATTGTTGGATTTTCCACCACAAGATGTTTAGGTGCTTTGTCTTTACCTTTACCTTTCCCTTTGTTTTTCTTGTTCGGGTGAAAACGTATACTCTACCATTTTCCTTGTTTCAAAATAAGAAGCCATAGAGTAAAGAAGGCATTTTGATAAATAACTCGTATCGCTATCTTGGCACTTTTGAAAAAGCCAAAGAATTCCGTGAAGCTCACCTTAAAATTGCTTGAGAGGTCGGCAGCAAGATTGAAAAGGCAACGCGTATTATTTTTTGGCGGTACCTTTGAATGCCTTAATTCTTTACAAAAGGCTGTGGACTGTTACAAAAAAGCATCATTCTTCATTCAGTTCGATTGCAGCGGAGCCTTACTGAAACCCTTGCTACAACACTATCGGTTATAATCGATAGCTCATCCCCAGGATTAGTGCGCGAGGGTTGTTCGATACACACGGTGTATTGGAAATGTATACATGCCTTATTGACCAAGCACGAGGTCAAGATGACTGGATTAGCCGAGTTCCTTTTTTTGTATCTTTATGGACCTCGACTTCGTCTCAGTCCATAAAAAACGCAATAAAAGAACGAGGCTAATATCCAACCATCTTGACCGAACAAGCTTGGTCAATGAAGGATTTCTTATACAGCAAAAAGATTTCGCTTTAATCATAAGAGCCAATAATGACGAGGATCGTTTATGTTTTTTTTTGTTTTGACTGTCTACTGTCGATTTTTGCGACTTCATCGCTGATATTGTCCAAACTGAGTCACGGAGCGCGAGCGGCCAATCAGAACGCAGGATTTGTCTCATCTTGCCCACGGACGCCGCCAGCTATATAATATGGTTAGTTAACAGACTTCAAGTTAGATAGAATGAAATATATGAAGTTCATATATTTTGAACTGCGGTATTAGATACGTATGATGCACGATCCTCGCAGTAGATAGCGCTATTTAAGCAATAGCGAAAATCAGACCTGAAAAAAATCAGGCCTGTACGGGATTCGAACCACTGACCTCTGCGATACTAGTACAGCGCTCTACCAATTGAGTTAACAAGCCAACTGGGAGCAGGCCGTTAAGTTGATTCGTAATAAACCCGTGAAAGGGATAAATCAGATACAATGAAATGTATGAAGTTCATATATTTTGAACTGCGGTATTAGATACGTATGATGCACGATCCTCGCAGTAGATAGCGCTATTTAAGCAATAGCGAAAATCAGACCTTTTCAGGTCTGATTTTCGCTATTGCTTAAATAGCGCTATCTACTGCGAGGATCGTGCATCATACGCAGACTTCAAGTTATTTATCTTTTTTTTCCCTCCTTGATCTTCATCTAATGACTGTGGTCATGTGAATATCATATATTTGAACTGCAGATTACAGTGCAAAGCAGTTATAAAAATAAATCAATTTCATGCTTTAATTTAACTACTGCTTAAGCTGTGTTCATTACTGCGAAAGTCACTCTCATCTTTATTTAATAACTTGATTTTTGAGCATCCGTCACAGAAAAAAGACCTTAGCGAATGGTTAATGATGAAGGCATTTACGAGATAATCCCTTGATGAACAAAGCTGTTTGGTCGACATGAGACTTGAAGGTTTAGGCCAGTGCTCGTCTTCACAAAGGCTCCTAGCAAACCACTACGGAACTAAGTCTAACGTATCCTCTCCAGTTTAATTTTTGAACAGACTGACTGACAGGAGCTAACATTTAGAAACATGAGTGGTTCGGATAGGGCGTTTGTCCGACGAAACTTTCCACTGATCCCCGTTTTCGCACCATACATATCAATTTAAAATTGTTATGTTCTTTCTCACCTTAAGAATATTGCATATTGGTGGGTGCTGTCCTGTTATTTTTTAAATTTCACCAAAGGTTGATTAGTTTTCTTTACGACCTTCTGAGTTAACAAAAAGAGCACCCTTTTGTTTCGGGAGCAACGAACCAGACGATTTCTTAGAAAATCACCGAACCGATAATCATCCTAAAGGAATGAAATATGCGTATAAAAATGCCTCCTGCCTTAAGACCGAGCCAAAGTTAAGATGATACAAACCCAAAAGGTTTTCATTATCAGCGACTGCTCAAGCTCTGGAGAACAATGAAGGTGAGTAGCGCGTTGAGGTACCTTTGAGTGTAACGCTGGGCCAGAATGAATCTTCAGTTTAGCACATAGATATTGATTACCTATTAAAATAAAAAACAATTATCAAACGATGCTTATTGAAAGTGAAGCCAATTAAACAATAAAGCCGTTTTATCGAAACACGTTGCTTTCTTTAGAACAAGAAGACATTTTTCGCATACATTATCAATGAACGGAGACACAAATACCATGATTGCGAATTAAGACCGGTGCGCGTACTACATTTTAACACCTAAACCAGCGTGAAAGGCAACAATTTATACTCTTCGAGTGTAGAACTTAGTGTGTATGTTGATATTTCAAGTGATAATTTATTGATAAAAATGATATCATCAGTAGGTAAGTGTCTTGATCAAAAGATGGATATCACGATGCTGTGTACACTTAGAGAATATTTTGCAAGGAGAGAGACTTAAATTTCTAAGTTGGACAATGGTGCTATTTGTTTGTGTAACTTACTAAATGTATATTCCTTATAAATCCTTTTTGAAACAGACAATCAAGTTGGGATCAATATAAAAAAAATTGAAAACATTTTCGTTATTCATAGGTCTATGAATATCGCGATTTTGGGTGACACATCAAGAAGCATTGTCCACATAGCAAAAACCTTGAAGACAAATCAAATAAAATACAATTTCAGAATAACGATTGCAACACGCAGTACACCCTCAGGATGGAATAGGAATGACGAAAACCCAACTTAATTAATTACCAAGACAGTGCCTTTAGATATAATGCCCTGAAAGACTAAAAACCAGACAACCAGACAACAACGGAGAACAGAACAGACAAAGCGCAAAAACATAGTAAACAAAAATACGACAAAATGACGCCAGAAAACAATCACAAAAAGTTAAATTAATCACATACCTTGCTAATTGTAAACAAGTTGCATAGCAACTTCTGCGAATCTCAGTATCAACATCTTGAGGAAACATGTCCTTCTGGAGGATATTCACCACAACACTGTTTAGAGAAGGCAACAAAAAAAGAAAACAGCAACACTCACTATACTTGCAAATTCATCCATCCGTTTATCATCGACAAATACGGGAGTACACGAGGAAGCAATTTGAAATCACTTTGTTTTAAAAGAGTACTGAGCTCCACAGTTAAGGTTGCGCTTAATAGAGCAGTTTTCAAAGGAGTACTACAAAATCAAAACCAAAGTGATTCCAGCGACCAATCAGAACAAGGATTTACATTATCACTAGCCAATGAGAACTCAAAGTAAGAAGTGGCAAACTGCTTGAAACGCGGGAAAGCGTGTATGACCAAGTCGCGATTATTTTTATCTGATTGGTCAAAGAGAACGGTGCAGGTTTTTTGGACCAATCACAGAGCAAATTTATGTAAAACCACAGTAATCGAAGATTTCTTTTGACGCTCAATTAAAAGTTGCTCTATAATGATTAAGTAATATCCCTTATCGCATTTGTGTCTGCAATGCAAAGGATCCGCGGAGTTACAGTTTCAGGACGAGGCTATCGGGTCAACGTTTCTCGAGAAACACCAGAAACACTCCATGTCTGGCCATATAACTCTGCAATTTGCGTTTTGTTCTGCCGTGGAAAAGGTTAAAATTCTTAGTGGTAATTGTCCTGGCATCGCGAAAGGAAGATTGAAAGTAAGTAAGTAAGTAAGGACTTTATTTATAGAGGGGGACACGTAGCAGCTGTAAAGCTGACAAACCTGTGGCCCTCTCACTAGATTATACAACATTACAAAAAACTGATAAATAAATAAATATATCAATAATTACATAATTCTATAATAGAAATAGCAGGATAGATAAAAAATATTGAGAAAGATAACATTAATTTATAAAAAACTAAAATTAGATAATGTATTATTGCTTAATATTGTTTCAAAGTTGTCCAGGTTTTTATATGAGCTTATAAGATGCTTTTTCACAGCTGTTTTGAATAGTTTTACACTAGGCTTATTTTTGATATCATGGAGAAGGCTGTTCCATAACTTAACTGCGTCAACACTGAATGCCTTGCTACCATCGTTATTTCTTAGGCATTTGGGACACACTAAATTTAAATTGCCATGTCTAGTATATCTATTGTGTACAGAACTGTTCGTCTTAAGCAAGTTTCTGATGTAAATCGGAACATCGCCTTTAAGGCTCTTTTAAAATCATTGTACATTTATTTAATTTGATTTCATCAAAAAAAAGGCAACCAGCCTAGTTTACTAAAGTTTACAACACTTCTAGAATAAGAGTCCACTCCAAGAATTACTCGGGCAGCCCTTTTCTGTAACCTTAGGAGGAGTTCTTTAGCGTCACAGATATTCCAAACCATGCTCCCGTACATAAGGAGGGGTTTAATCAAGGCGTTATAGTATAAGACTCTCCTTTATTGGGAGGTATCTCTTTATCTTTTTCAATAAACCAATACGCTGAGAAAGCTTGGCCTTTAGGCTACAAATGTGGTCACTAAATGTAAGATCTTGATAAAGTGTTACACCAAGCAATTTATAAAAAGTTACTTGTTCTAGTTCGGCCCCATCAAGGGTCACTGACAGGTGATTGCCATCAGGTAATGATGAATGTAGCCTCTTTCCGGTGATAAGTAATGCTTTGGTTTTAACGGCGTTTAGGACCATCCCATTTTCGCTAGACCATTTACTTAATTTATCCATGTATTCTTGAAGACGTCGTTCCAATTCCAAAGGTGCGTTATCGTTATTAGCGCTGGCTTTAAATGTGGTGTCATCCGCGTAAGCATGAATAGTTGAGTCCGATCTAACAGCTTCGGGAAGATCGTTGACGAAAATTAAAAACAGTACAGTACAGAATGGCTGTCATTTCGGAAAGGAACGGCAAAATTTTATCGCGTTTGTTCATGACTACGGTTGTTGTTCCTTTGTCGGCCTATTTGAGGTTTAACTCAGAGTCACGTTTCAAGGCCCTCGGCGCCTTGCGTTCGGCCGGAAGCAAATTGTTTTGGCTTTGTAATTTCTATTTCTGAAAGGTCACTTTTAACCTCTTCTAAATGGCTTTCAAGGGCTACTAATTTTTGTATTGGGGGTATCCATGTAGATTTGGCATGGCAGGGATGGGTTTTTTGTCCTCCCCTCGGAATGTGTAAATCAGACGCATTCTCCTTGAGAACTGATCAAAGTGACACTATAGTTGTTGTCTGATCTGTTTTTGTTTTGTAGCGGGGGTTGGAATTATTTTAAGCCCTTTTGCAAGTAAATTAATCTGGTCGTTTGTAAGTTCTTTATTTGAGAGGTTTTTTATGTGCGTTTTTATCACCTCTAGTTTGATAGTTGAACGTATTTGGCAAGACCGCTGATTCGATCTAATCTTGTGGATCTCGTCAGTTGCCGATTAACTGAACAGACTGTTGCGCCCGTACGCAATACAATGTCTAACCATGACGAGAACACGCTGTATCCTTAAGAAAATGAATAAAAATGCCTCCAAACGTAGCCGTTTGCTTCGATTTTACTTGAAAGTTTTACCTGTGTGACCCGATAGCCTCACCCTCACAGACGCCCCGTTACCGTCAGTAGCACTGTACCAGGTGCTTGAACCGGGAACAGTGCCAAACTGCCGAGGGTCGACCTTAGCGAGTACAGCTGGTTTAACATAACGATCAACCACAAAGTCCTCAGCCAACTTGGAAAGGACAGGTGTAAGTGAAATTGGTCTCAGGTGTTTATTAACGTCATAAACAAGGGTCTGCTTAGGAATAGGGACGACGTTGGCGAGCTTCCAGGACAGGGGAACACGAGCTTCCAAGTATGAGCTATTAAGAATATCAGCAACCACAGGGGCCAATAGGTCCGCGTTCTCTTTCAAAAGTCAGGCGGGCACGCCGTCAGGCCCAGAAGCTTTGGCAGGATGAAGAGCGATGAGCTTCTTCAAGACACTGAACTCAGTAATAGTAACAACAAAACTAATTCAAGTATTGGAGAGCAAGGAGAAAAGCCACAACAACTCCAGTGGATTATTCTGATTAGCGTTATTTCACATTTTCCCCTGATAAGGGTGTGAGCATAATTGCCATTGGAGTTGGTAAGGACTTATCCCAAAGAAAAGAACAAATGAAAAAGATAGCTGGCGAGAAAGGAAACGTTCTTCTGTACGGCAGTTTCGACGCACTCATCAACAACCTGAACCAGATCCTGGAGGCTACGTGCCGTAAACTCATGTTTTCCTTTAAATGCGTCTCCCTGCTAATATTTTACTTGATCCTTATTTGAATAGTGCTCATTCTAAGTTGATAAAGATTGATCTTTCTTATCCTCCCATAAAGCTGTTGACGGAGGATACACTGATTGGTCTGAGTCGAAGTGCAGCGTGACGTGTGGAGGAGGAGTGAAGACGCTGACAAGAACCTGCACCAGTCCCCCACCATCTAACGATGGAAAAGACTGCAGTTTGCTTGGGCCAGCTAAAAAGACAGTTCCATGTAACGGACAAAAATGCTGTAGGTTTTCTTTTTTATGGAGTAATTTTCTGTTGTTCCTTATTTTTTAATGAAAGATTTAGTTATGGCCCAGGCTGAAGGTAGGATTCATGTGCTAGAAATGAACTTAAGTGGAACTTTTCTCATAAAATATCAATTGTATTTCATGATTAGTAAAAGTAATAGGACTGGGTGGAGTACAATTCAGGAAGAACTGAGACGAGTCGTTTCAAATTGGCAGAGTGCGAAGCTGATTTGAAATAGTGAGCACGAATACTCCTTCAATCAAGAACATTAAAATATCCCCAACTGTGACTCGAACATTAGCTGTTTTATTGTAATAGTACAGTGTAATCGGACAGTTGGCTGTAATCGGACACCTTTGATCAGACAGTTAAAGGGGGATTGGTTTTACTTCAATTTCATGTTTCCTCACAACTCAGATCTCATTGTTGTCATTTATCACTGATATATGTCCTCAAGATATTTCTCCTTTTTGTTTACACAGCTTCTCCATGCACGGTCAGACTGGACATTGCATTGAATCGTTCTCGACAAGTCCTTGAGTGTAAAGATACCCAATCTCAATTAGGCTATCAGCTTCATAGGTGACCTGATTAAAAACTTCCACCCTGCGCCTGATGGTGATCACTTCGGCTTTATAACGTTTCACGAGAAGGCCGAAATGGTGTTTAGATTTGCCGACTCAAAATATCATGACAAGAACGAACTATTGGAGAAAATAGCCAACGAACCTCGTCGACTGAAACTTTACACCCGTACTGATCTAGCCCTGAAAATGGCGAGGGATCAGCTATTTACCAAGGCTGGAGGAGACAGACCAGACAAACCAAATGTCAGGATTGTATTCACAGATGGAAGACCAACAAAACCTAAAGGCAACAGAAATTTTAACTTCAAGGAATTTGCCAGTGAAATAGCGAAAGATTTCGAAGTGAGTTTTTTTGTTGTTGTTTGTTGTTTTGTATTTTAATTTGTTTTTCCACAGAATGTACAATAAGCTCTCATCATATAGGGAGAGAAATATTTATCATAAAACCAAAGTGAAATTGGATTGGCGTGAAAAACTTTTAATTAAACGCGAAGATACCTTGTTAGCTATGGAAGTTTGAATCCCAATAAGATATATTGAAAGCCATCATGAAAGTGAATTTTAAGTCGACGCAGCAAGGCAAAATAGTGTGCTCTTTTCTGCACAGTTGATCCAAACTGCTGTGTTGCAGAGGTGCTGATAGCACTGAACCTACTTTTCGAGTCTTTCCTATCAGTTATCATTACTGAATATTTTTCATTGTGTTTTGATGTTTTAAAGACATATTAAATGCGCTTTTGTACTGTTTTGCTTATTACTTTCCTGCGTTTTTATGTCATAGCTGTGAAAATCTATTCACTAAAAGGTGTATCACTGAGCTCAAAAAAATATCTCCAATACCTCAGCTTCATAGGCGAAATCAATAAGTATCAATCTTTACCGGAGACAAACACTCGAATAACAACTCTTGCTTCATTCTTTCAAAGTCTAACTTAGCCAATGCAAGTGACATTTCTGCTGAGAAAGTGTCCTATCAAATTTGAAAACATTAAGGCATTTGTTAGGAAAAGAATTATTAGCAGACAACGGTCTCCCTATAAAAGAAATTGCATCAACTTAGGGTGGCCGAACACAGTTTTCGCGCGCGCTTTTGCTGATGCAATTCAGCTCGCGCACAAGGATTGCGAAAAACAAACATGCCGTCAATAGAGTGGTCATTTTATTTACTCAACACGTATCTGCACTATCTGTGCTATTATTCTCTATAGTTGGCGCAGTGTATTGAGGGCTTTAATCTTTTACTTCAAAGACTTGTCAGAAAAGTTATCGGTGCAAAGAACACAGCAATTTTCAGCTCTTTCGTCGTTACCGAAAGAACCAAGTTAAATGCAGCGCATGCGTAGTAAATAAAAAATTTCAACTGAATGGAAAATTGCTCTCTCGGAAATATTCCTATTTCTTGAGAACCACTCATTAGAATTTCGCGAAATTTGGCACGAAAATAGTTTAGGAAATAAGTAACAGGAGTATTGAAAAAAAATTGATTTTTAACAAAGGAAATTCTAGATAATTGAGTGAACCTTCAACAAGGAATAATTAAAGATCTCTATTTAATTGTTAGCAAAATGGTGTTAACTTGTGAGTATCGTTACAAGCTCGTTGCACGCAAATTATAAAGAAAATCTAATGACTGGATATTTTACAAATAAACAAAACCGAGTTTTAAGTGAGTGGTGTTTTAATAAAATGCACGGAGGTTTCGGCGTACATGTTCCATAAACCATAAAGTAAGCAAAGAAGTGGAATTGGACTTTTAGTTTTTTGTTTCCTTGTATCTCTGAAATGTAATTCACTAAATGCAACTCACTACAGGCGTATTTTGGGTTAAAACTTACAAAAAGGCCACACGTTTAAACAGTTTGACTCTGCCACCCCTCAAAAAGGGGATTGGCAACATTTGCTATTTGGCCCTTTTCATTTGCTTTTGAATCTATCCCCATCGCGATATTTTGAGAATTCGTGGTTTCAGTTAATTGGTATACATGTTGGTGTTGCCTCCCTTAGGTTCAATTTTCTTATTGATAACGTCTGTCCTTCACAGTACTACACTATCATTCAAAGATGCTGTCACGGATTATGATTTTTGTTTTATTGGACAAATACAATAATAATAATACCCGAATTTATATAGCGCCATTTCCATGAGCTCAATGGCACTTTACAATAATCGTAATTCTAAAAATAAAAAACATTCAAGTTCTCAAAGAAAGTATATAACAGTCGAAGAGGTTAACTTTCTAAAATAAGATACAATCGACTTGCTAAGATTAACTAAGGAAAATATATACAATAAAAAGAAAAAAGGGTGGTCAACTAACTAATAAAAGCCTAAAAAAGTAGTGTTTTAATCTTATTTTTAAAAACATCAAGGTTCTGGATTAATCTTATGTCATCGGTTAGGGAGTTCTAGAGCTTGGACGTAGCAACTTGAAAAGGTCTGTCACCGGAAAACTTGAGATTAAACTTTGGTGTTACAAGGAGATTTTTTGAAGAAGATCTTAATTGCCTCGTGAAGGAGATCTGCTATGTATTTTGGCGTCATGCCATGTAGTGCTTTGTACGTAAGAAGTAATGCTTTGTACGTAATTCGTTGTCTGACTGGTAACCAGTGTAGTCTGCGAAGAACTTCTTGGAACGCTTATTCAGCGTTATTTTCTCTCTCCAGCGATTGATGGTGGCTTCTCTGAATGGTCTGAGTTAAAGTGCAATGTGACATGCGGAGGAGGAGTAAAGACGTTTACAAGAACCTGCACCAATCCCCCGCCGTCTAACGATGGAAAAGACTGCAGTGAACTGGGGCCAGTGAAAACGACAGTTTCATGCAATGAACAAGAATGCCGTGAGTGCTTCTATAAAATCTCACAACATACTTGTTATTATTCAAAATCAATAGTAACGAGAAAACCAGGCAGTTTCATGCTTTTCATTTATTTCACACGTGCTGAGATTTACAATGAAAAAAACCTGCGTTAAATTCGCCAATCAGAAGCCGACTGTGAAAATACATCGTTCGTCTAATCAGATACACGAACGATAGTAAATCACAGTGCAGGGCAACAAGCGTGGGGCTTTCTGTAAAAAGAAAATGGAAGAGGAAGAGCCAAGATTTGCTTTCCTTGAAAGAGAAATAAATGACTGCATATATGAGCAATAAAACAAAAAACACGAGAGCAAAGATGGACAGAGACGTATGCCTGGTTAAAACCTTTCTTCAGAGGAAGGTAGAATTTAAGAACGATTAAGAAATACTTCGTGCTCAACTTAATGAATTGCCGATCGAGTTCGTACTCACTGTCTGTCAGAACCAAAGATGGAAATGCCTGTGAGAACTAATTTGTACTTAACGATGAAGAACTACCGTATTTTTATTTACATCAATTTTTCGCATTGGTTATTTTAAAAACCCAGGTTGTTCCAATTTCCTTTGCAAGTTTTTATAAGTCATAATTGTAAGCATCTGCAAATTTGCGATAAAATTTAAAAATTGAATTTTAGAAATATTTATTGTCTTTTATAAGTAGTTTTTTAGAAATCGACTTTGAAATAAAAGCTAGCGCTAAGAAGTCACGACGTTTCGACCTCTCTGAGGTCATTTCCAAATCTGCATAAATATGTTGAAGCAAGTTGAAGACGATAAAATGTGGCGAACACTAAAATATGCGAAAAAATGTAAACAATATACAGTGGAAAGAAGAACTTCAATGGCTTCCAATCTTTGAATTGTGTCGGTCAGTGAGAACAATTCTCAGTTTGTATGAAATAAAAACATCATACTATGGAAAGTACGCACGAACGATTTTCATTCATTCTTGCGATGCATCAAAAATCTCAGTTGCTCGCTGCACTCACTCGTTCTTTTTTTTTTTTTGATGCATTGCATCTCTTTAATAAAAACTCGTTCGTGCGTACTTTCCATGGAATGATCTCTATGTGAAAGACCTTATTGATGTTACTTGTTTCAACAACAAAATCTCTAGTAACTTTCTTCAAGATTTTTCACTCTTTCATTTCAACAGCTCCTCCATGCACAGCTGAACTGGACATCGCAATCGTTCTCGACAAATCTAAGAGTGTGAGGATACCTAATCTCGATAAGTCTATCAGCTTCATAGGTGACCTGGCCCCAGTTGTTCAAAGGGCGGATAACGCTATCCAACGGATAAATCGCTATCCAGCGGATAAGTGTTACCAAAACGTACTGTGCTATCCACCGGATAGAGATTTATCCAGTGTATAGCGTTATCCATCCTTCGAACAACCGGGGCCTGGTGAAAAACTTCCACCCTGCGCCAGATGGAGATCACTTCGGCTTTATCACGTTTCACGAGAAGGCCAAAATGGTGTTTAAATTTGCCGACTCACAATATCATGACAAGAACGAACTATTGCAGAAAATAGCCAAAGAACCTCGTCAGCTGGAACAACAAACCCGTACTGATCTGGCTTTGAAGATGGCACGGGGTCAACTGTTTACCGAGGAAGGAGGAGATAGACCAGACAAACCAAATGTCATGATTGTACTCACAGATGGAAAACCAACAAAACCTAGAGACAACAGAAAATTTAACTTCAAAACATTTGCCAATGAAATAACGAAAGATTTCGAAGTGAGTTTTTTGTAATAGTTGTTTTGTTGAATTTTAAGCAGTACTAATGTAACAGATATAAGGAAATGAGTGATAACTTCAAAACTAAAGTAATGAAAATAAGGATGAGAAATAAAAAGAAAACTATGATTAGTTACAAACAGGCTCTTAAAATCTATTGAGGATTGTGCGTCCCCTTAAATGCTTTCCAATTATTTTTCATTTTCATAAGTTTTAACGTCATAAAGCAAAGATATAAATTGGCACAGGAGAACATGAGCTCATGTTCCAATGATGAAAGACATTTTGTGGCATTGAAGCGCCTATTACACGATTTTTTTTTTTTTTTTGGCGTTTTCTGGTCGATAGCTGTATCTTAAGTTTGAATTAATCGATCTTAGCGCCTAGCAAGTTCTCCTTGACCATTTTTTTGCGCATTGAAAGAACGCGATTTGGCCAAAAATTGTCCACACTTGGCAGTGGGCAAAATGATCATGTTGCATAGCAGCGACATAGAAAACTGCGAAGACATGTAGGCAACTATGGTGGAGAAAGTTGAAATATAGGAGAGGGGTCGAACGTATTGAGTGACCGGAGCGGCAAATGGTGTTAGCTACAAGAATAGTACACATACACCGGGTATTTCTGGACACTACGTTCCAAAATGAACGCGTTTTGATCGTCGACATCAAGGAGATTTTACTCTTCAAAGTCGTCGGCGTTAAGCCCCGCTCCGGCATCGAAGACGGCTGCTATGAACACATACTACTGGTCAAATCAGAGGAAATTCGCCAATGAGTTCAGCTACAGTAAAGGATGCTGATTAATGGGACTGTTCCCACACCAGACACGATTGTTTGGCATTCTTTTTGGCTAAAATTTCGCAAGCGAAGAATGGTGAACTTCTTATTGTTGTCTATTTCACGCCCTTGAGATGTACTCACGCTCCCTGTCTTTCCTCGTGACAACATTTATCGTATGAAAATCCCACGAATTGTAGTTTCCATAGTATTTTAACTGACTTTGTAGTTAAGGTGAAGCCCTTTCCTCAGCTGACCGATATCCTAGCTATCGCTTGATCAACCTAGGTTTCCGAAAATCCACCTTACGAGCAATCAGTTCCAATTCCAATAAAATCACTGCAACGAGGAAAAATGTGAAACAAAAATTTTGATGTTTTAGATGGTAGCCGGAATTCAAGTGCTGTGTGAAAATCGATGATGGCGATGATGATGATGATAAACTTTATTCATGTGTCAATGTATTTAGCTGACGCTAATTGGGGACACAACGTAAATGAATAACCTAATTAATGATAAGAAATACGCTATAGATTATATAACCTAAGAGGTACAAATTACGCAAGCGGAGCAATTGTTACCATTTATCAGTTCGGTAAGATCCTTACGCCTACTATGGAACTTAAACCTAGAAAGGCAGTTAATTTCAGATGCATGTGCAATTTTCATTTACAACGCTGATATCAGCGAAATGGGTAATGTGGCAATGCTGCACTGAGACTAAAGAAGTTTTCCTTTTTTAATATCCCTATTTGAGACAAAATTGAATTAGTCGACTGTAAACTCACTCGTTTTCCGTTTGACCAGTTCAACAACGACGATAGCCTCTGTTTTTGCAATCTTGGACGAAAGGAGCAACTTGCGGTAAAACTGCCAGAGGACCTCTCGGCGAAAAATCATCATGCCTTGTGATACAGCAGATTCTTTCGATGCCGCCGTCAAAAGTTACCTTTCGGTTTGCTGATGGAGTTATTTTGCAGCAACGAAACTCTAGAGCATTGACTAAGGGGAACCTTCGCTGAAACGAACACAGCTACCCCTTTTTAATATAGATTTTGCAGCAGAAAACAAAACACAGACGCAACGAACTAAACATTCAGTAATGGGAATTTTTTTTCTGATCTTAACCGGAACATTGCATTCGAGAAACCGTCTTTGTCAGTCTTCGTCGAAATCTTCGTTTAATGTGCGCGGTCCTCCTTCGTGGGTCTGTTATTATATATTATATATTATATATATATATTATATTCGTGGGTCTGTTATTATATACCGTTATTATATATCAACTATTTGTAAGAAGATAAATGGCCAGTTCAATGTAATGCTAAGATTTCGTAAACTTATCTCTAAAGATACTCTACTAAGATTGTATAAGGCTTCTATTATGCCACATTTTAACTATTGTTCGTCTGTATGGCACTTTTGTGGTGCACGTAGTACTAAGAAGATAGATACTTTAAACAAGCGAATTCTTAGAGTTATCTTGCAGGATTATAATTCTCCCTATGACTCTCTACTTAGCAAAGTTAACTCCAAATCTCTGTATAAAAGACGCCCTCAGACTTTCTTAACTATATTGTACAAGAGCTTGTTTTTTAACTGCTATCCAGGCTATGTAAGGAATATGTTTAGTTTCCGGTCTGTATCCTACAATCTACGCGGAAATTATATTTTGTCTCTACCGTCTAGAAAAACTACTACTTATGGTCTTCACTCCTTTTCATATATGGCTTCAGAACTATGGAACTCTCTTCCGGACTCTTTTAGAACGTCTGACTTTTCTGATTTCAAGCGCAAGATTTTACAGTATGACTCTCTCTCATAGTTAAATTTTAGAATGTAACAATTTTACATTTTACATTTTAGTAGTATTTAGAATTATACTTGTAACTCGAAGATACTAGCTTATCCTTTAGCTACTCCAAATTCGAGATTTAATAAATTCTATGTATGTATGTATGTATAACCGTACTGTAAGATGTATCACAACGCTCGGTAGAGCTTGACAAAGATAGGTATATATCACTATCGGACATTATTATTCAAGCTTCTCGTTGTTTGTATTTTGACGACCCCGCAAGGCTCGTTAAATTACAGCACAACTCGTAAAAATACTCAGCGATACTACACAACAAAACGTTTATAAGATACATTTATTTGAAGAGCATTTCAACGCTGACTTAAACTCGATTACAAGAGACGTGAGAGATTTGCGTCAACTAAGGGTTTTCATAGATTTCTACGCCATCACCCGCTAACTCGTCACCAATCTGCAGGACACTTCAATTTTTAGCCAAAATAAGAGCGCTTTAGGGCTCGAAAAACCTGTTTTTTTAAATTTGTCCTCAATCGGAATTGGTTTGTACATATGATTAGCTGAATAAATACGCAAAAAAAAAAGACTTCTTATCATCGGCACCTTGATCTAGTTTCAGTTCTCTGACACAGATAATTAAATGTTGGTTATAATATTGGTTTAACATAGTCCAGTTTTACATAATTTTGTTTCTTTGATATGATTTTATTCGTACACAATAAATGAACAGTCTGATTAGAAGCAAGTGAGGGCTATATAAAATACTATGACGAGCTAAAACCTGTGCATTGAACGTTATTGCGGTCGAGTTCTGTCGATTCCTTCCAGATATCGACATTTACTCCTTACTGAATGAAAAAAATTCTTTTGATTGTTTTGTTTTTCAGAATGAAGATGCTCCGTACTGAATGAAAAAAAGTTCTTTTGATTATTGTTTTTTGTTTTTGTTTTGAACGTTGTTGCGGTCGAGTGCTGTCGATTCCTTCCAGCTATCAACGGATATTCCTCACTGAATTTAAAAAAAAATTCTTTTGATTGTTTTCTTTTTCAGAATAAAGATGCTCCGTATTTACGAATTGACGTTCACCAAGAGGGAAATTTTGGTGTAGGGAAGCTGCAACAGTGTTAATTTCACAAAATTATGGTATCTGCAGATGATATCGGTGATGGGATGAATAAACAAAACCCAGATCTATTGCTTTGCCTGTGAATGAATGCCGTTATATAAGTTTGGCCAGTTTTTGATTTAAGAAATGGAGAATGAGGCTTATGGTAAACTTGGTGTTAAAACGAATCGTGGTCTCACTGTAGCTGGAACAAGATGCACTTTGAGCTGCAGCAAAATTCTCTGAGCGAACCTTCGCTGATATTTCTGAATACTTCCCTGTTACTTTAAATTAACAGTTCGTGCTTCATTTTTTCCGGTAAATCGTACGAAGTTGCTTCATCGCTCATTTACCTAACATCTCTTGAAACTATTATAAAAAAAAATTACGACAGCAGCAATAAGAAGGAAAAAATAGAACAACAAAAAAAGCAAAGAGAGCAAAAATAAAGCACAAATTAAAAAAAGAAAAACAAACAAATGCAGCAAAAAAACAGAAAAACAAAAACGCTTATTAAGCTTTTCGTTGCCACAGTCGTCCTTATTTCGTCATTTCTGTCCGTGCACACCCAAAACAACTCTTTACCATCCTACAAACGTCTGCAAACTTCCCGCGTGATTTACTTCTCGATCATCGAGATGAACACGCGCTTATGTATTACGAATTAGCAAACATTTTTGACTTTCTGATTCAAATGAATGAAATTGCACGCTCTTCAAAACGTTATCCGATGATTTGCTAAACTTGCACAAAAACTTGGGTTCCATTTTTGACGACTTGCTGAGACAGTAAACTAAATGTGACATTAAGGTATCATGGCAGGTGGAGTCGCCCTAAAAGACTGGTAATATATTGTAACAATACTTTATTTCAGAACAACATGCAAATATTTAGTGTAACATGCAAATACATAATTATTAAGAAAAAGGAAACCCAGCGGTTGGCCCTATATCAAGGGTCTCCTATTTATGTAAAAAATCTTACAGAACTAGTTAATAAAAATATAAAAAAGTCAAAAAAGAAACGGCTAAATATCAATTATAAAATGACGATTCAATAAATATTCATATGTTTCTTCAATTTTGATTTAAACTCACGAACGTTAGGGCTGTCACAAAAATTAAATAAATTAATAGGAAGATTATTCCAGGGTTTGATAATTCTGACAAAGAAAGAATTTTTGTAACAGTTCAGTTTTGCGAGTTTGAGTTGTAGTTTATATGGGTGGTTAGATCTCGATTTAGTGTTTTTACAAAGTTCAAAATAGTCGCTGAAATTCAATCCATTTAGATTGAATACAGTTCTATAACATTCCACTAAGGAAAGGAAATCTCTCCTTTGTACTAAAGAGTTCCATTTAAGAATTTTACACCTCTCCGTATACGCCATCTCTTGTCTTCTTTGGCCTAAGGCAATTCGCGAGGCTCTTCTTTGTATCTTCTCAATTTCATCGATGTCTTTGATGAGGTGTGGTGACCACACCGGGCAGGCGTATTCCAAGATTGGACGAACCAAGGTTTTGTACAAGTTTGAAAAAATATCTTTGTTTTTACCGCCTATTGTGCGTTTAAGTAAGCCAAGAACCATATCTGCTTTGTGAACTATTTGTTCAACATGTTTTAACCATTTCAGATCACTAGTCATAATAACTCCAAGATCTTTGTAATTAGATACATTCCTCAACACTGTACTCGATATATTGTACCGTGTGGACTTTTTGTCTCTGTTATGTGTAATTCTCATGACTTCACATTTGGTAGAATTAAATTTCATCTGCCAACGATCCGTCCATAGGTCGAGGGTGGTCAGATCTATCTGTAAAGCAATAGAATCATCGATATTATTTATCTGTCGGTAGATTTTGGTATCGTCGGCAAATAATTTGGCAGTAGACGTGATGATGCCAGGTATTTCGTTCACATAAATAAGGAACATAACCGGTCCCAGTACTGAGCCTTGAGGGACACCAGATGTAACTGGTGACCAATCCGAGTACCATCCACGTACCATAACTCTTTGTTTTCGATTGGTTAAGAAGTTCTTGAACCACAGGTGCAGCTGCCCGTCTATCCCGTACCTATTGAGTTTTAAAAGTAGGCGCTCATGAGGGACACTGTCGAACGCTTTTGACAGGTCCAGAAATATTACATCAGACACTTTAGACGAATTTCTTGTTAAGCACCAGTCATTATAACAGCTTAAAAGTTGTGACACTGTCGATCGGCCTTCCAGGTATCCAAATTGGCTTGGGTTTAGTAGTTGGTGTTCCGTCCAAAATGAGACAACTCTCGATTTCACAATCTTCTCCGCCGTTTTACTGATAATAGATGTTAGCGAGACCTGGCGATAGTTTTCCTTTTTATATTTTGGTCCCTTTTTATAAATTGGAATAATGTGTGCAATTTTCCAGTCGTTGGGTAGTGAGCCGGATTGGAACGACATGTTAAATAAGTTACAAAGTGACGTAGATAGTTCCAGTGCACATTCTTTTAGGATACGAGGCGATAATTTATCAGGACCTGGGGATTTGTGTATGTTTAGGTTTTTCAGGTGTTTTTCCACTTCGCTAGGTGAACATAATACATTACACAACTTTTCATTGAGAACATGATCAAATTCCGGAAGACACTTTTGTTCTTGTGTAAATACTGATGCAAAATATGCGTTCATATGTTGTGTAATCTCCTGATCCCCAGTAATTTCTACACTCCCATCTTTTAGGAACAATAGGTCGTTAGTTCCTTTTCTTATTGAACGCATGTAGTTCCAAAAAGGCTTCCAAAAATATTTTTCTCTCTTCGGAGTGAGAAGCCAGAGAAAAATGTTATCCAATAAAAGAAAGGGATAGTAAAACTTCCTGCCTCTTTGAAATACAGACGAGAACCTATTTTTTTTTGATATCATTAATCATCGACTGGTTATTGACAAGTTCCTTAAACCGCTAATCAAATCGCCGTTACCACGTAATGTGGGTTTCAGTGCATGTAATATAATTATCAGTCTAGTAGGGTTTGGGGGTTAGAGGACTGTTCTCAACAAAAAACTGGAACGAATTCAGCAGAGACGTGGGTAAAACTCGTAAGAGAATGGGGCGAAGCCTTTTCACTCAAAGATCAAATGAACGCTGAGTATAAAAGGCTACAGACATGGACGAAACCATAATTATAAATAGTAGTTATCCTGAGATAAAGATTAATCTCAAGTCTGTCAACCTTAACCATTAACAAGGAAGACTAGTCTACTCTTCTAAATCATGAATGGTTTTCGTGAGGGTATCAGATTAAATGCTTTTTCTAATACCTTTGACTCACAATTGATCCTCTCGATGATCATATAATCAGGCATAATGTTGAAAACTTCTAGGAAAGTGAGTTTTCAGTAATAAATATGACACTTAGTGGGCGGCAAGATATCATCCTAATTACCCTTTAACAAAGGTTACATTCATCTCGCTTATTGATGAAACAATGACAATTGTCAAGGTTATCTGTTTTGCCTGGAGTGGCTGTTAGGCGAAGTTTTGGTGGGTAAAAGCTCAGTAAAACATAAATTTGTGCTGAAATAATAGCTTGTAATGCCCATTTTGTATTCAAATGACCACGGCAAGACTAAAAGAACATATATGTCTTTGAGCTGGTTCAAGGTATCCTGTTCACAAACACCACAACGCAGGCTTTTTGGTACAACCATGTAACCCTAGAGAACGAACTTGAACTTTTTGGCGCTATTAACAGCCCTCTTCTTTGAGTTTTAATTATTTTGTATTAATGTATGCCGGGTTTGATAAATGACCCCCGCCCATGCGTACCTCTAGTTTTTTAATTTGTTCTAAAAGCTAGTTTTAAAGATAGCCGATCCTTCATTGTCATTTCTTACTCAGCTTCATCGGTTGAAAAAGGTAAGGGAGCATTATCTTTATCATATTTGACTCGATGAAAAATTATGCTAGATGCTTGGCTTTTACTCTAAATGGGCTTAAGTTTAAATCTGCGCTTCCCTTTTTTTTTTCTTGTGATTCTCGAGTTGATCCGTTCCCTTAAAATGCCATAACACAAATTTAATTACAGCATGAAAGGTTATACTAGTCATTTGGCTTCTTAAAAGTTCGCATTTGTAGCTTTCTTTAAACTTTTTACTTACTCATATATCCAATCCTTTAATCTGTCACAGGCTGAACAAATTTATTAGAAGTATTCTTTTCTTGTGAGCCATGAAATGGTCATTATTTTGGAATACAAATTCTTAAATATGATGGAGCACTAATTTTCATTTTTCTAGAAAATAAAGGAATATAATAGGCTTAACACTGTTCGAAAACGCACCCCTAAAATGTTAAGAGTGAAAGCGATTTAATCATCCACTTGAAATAAGATAGCATCAGGAACATCGAAGGCTTTTTCGATTTTAACATGTTTTCCTGTCGCACGAGCTGCATTAACCAATCGTGAAATCAGGCTACTTTGTTTCAATTGAGAGAATTTATGGGCACTTCAGCTTTAAATCTACGTATATAATGGTTCTTTGGCGTATTAATTTAGGTTGGAAAAAATAAATTGTTTCGCATAGTCTCACGTGCTTGAATCTATTTCTTTTCCGTTTTGGGTCTTCCAATGAAGGACTGAAAGTTACAATATTTCAATCACTCTCTCTTGAAGAACGATAGTACGTGTTTGAAACAGTTCTGGTGTCAGCGTTAGGACTTTTTAAAATGAGAGAAGTGCAATCTAGCGATGGAGAGATGTAAGGCAAACTCGAACTGTAGAAACTGGTTCGGTGGCAAAACCCTGATCATTGCCAAAACTTCAAAAGTGTTAAATAATTTATCTCGTTAGTATTCAACAGCTATTCGTCTGATGCTTTCTCGATAGCATTACAGTTTATGGTTAACCAAGACTTATTAACCCTTCACGGTTTAAACAAAATTATCTCTCTATTAACAATACAAAGACTCAGGACATGATTCTTGGTTCTTCGACATATGAATAAGAGATCCAAATTAATGGCATCAAAGTAGATGTTAAACCCACTTTGAAAATCTTTGGCGTCACCTTGGATAAACGGCTTACCTTTAAGGAGCATATCACTGAACAGCTTAAAGAAGTTTATGCAAAGAATGCTGCCTTCAAAAGAATTTCCCGATTCATATCGGTGAACACTATGATTTTATTATATAAAGCATTCATTGTCCCACATTTAGAATATTGTAGCATATTATTTATTGGTCTTTGCAAAGTGCAGGCCAATAGACTTGAAGACGCTAACTATTACATTTTAAGAACGTTATTTAAAGTTAAAAGTAACAATTATGAAAGTCTTTTAGAATTAGTTAAATCAAGTACTTTAAGACGGCGTAGGTATTATCAGACATTGATCTCGATATATAAATGCCTTAATTCTATTGGTCCGAGTTATATTACTGACTTTTTCAATTCAAGACATATAGGCTATAATCTTAGGGGTCAAGGCAGCAATCTGGCTCAACCTCATTTTAATTCTGAGTGGCTGCATAAATCTTTCTCTTTCATTGCCAGTAAGCTATGGAATAAGTTACCCATGGAAGTTAGGAAAAGTGAAAACATCAAGGCTTTTAAAACAGCTTTGAAGAAGTTCGACTTAGAATTGCTTTTTTAAGAGGCATGTTTGATAACAGAGCTACCGATATTTAATTGAAAATTATAATAGTCATAGTAGTTGGGGATTTCTTCAGTATTAGATATTTCACCTATAAATCGGGTTAGAAGGGACGGTTAATTAATGATGAATTATGCATCATAGTAGTTATAGTAGTTGAGAATTTCTTACTGCAGATTATTTGATTGGAAGGGACGGTCATAAATCATAACCTGTAAAAGATTACGATTTTCATACTTTTTATCATATGCTATAGCATATTTTCTAGTAATTAGCACGTGCACGTTCTTACGAGCTTTGTTGTAAGCTCTTTTGCGTTCAACGTGAATAAATAAACTTACTTACTTACTTACTTACTTACTTACTTTGACATGGACTTCGCTTTTCTGGACTAAGACTACAGGTTGTAACCAATGCCCCATCTTTCACGTTTGGAATAATCGTTTCTTTTGAAACTCTCCATCCTGATACTAATTATCATGTTTTGAACTTATATGCCTTACTAAACCGTTTGATTTACCTTTGCATTCAGAAGTCCCCTTACGTTATTTCTCTTGATGAATTTTTTTAAAAAGTGTACGAGCATATTACTCGCTAATGTCGATATATTTGTTTCTTTTTACTTTCAGATTTTGAGCGATTACAGTATGGAAACTCTTTGGGTTTTGTTCATCGCACTTTTCACCCTGTCCTTAGGTAAAACAATAGCAATTGTGCAAAGTTTCTGTGTTTACTGTTTTCCGGTATCGTAGAACTTTTTTCTAACATTTCATGCCCTTTATTTCCCTTTACAGAAATATCCTCGGCGAAAGGTTTGAATGTGTTGCACTGTCCAATTGTCCTTTTTAAGCGCGTCGTTTGGTTGAATAGAGTCAGTTTTAGAAGAAGTCCCTGGTGCTAATTGCGAAAAATGTTTAGAGCCAAATTCAGTGGGCCGGCCCGTCTTTATGCAGAGATCGTACACAAGGGGTTTAAAAAAAATAGAAATGAATAAAGGTCATGGACATTGCTCATCTGAACTGCTTTCCATTTTTCACGCTGACGTTTCATTTCACACGGAGCTGCGCTCGACAGTCTTCGAATTGTTCCTCTTGATACACATCTTCGAGAATAAAACAAAGTTTGATTGGCCGTGCCACCGTTTAATTTTATTCGTGACCGATTGAAGCAGGTGTCATTTTATTGCGCGCGTGCGCTCACCTTCTCATTTATTTATTTGAGGTCAAATTTACTAGGTGAACACTTCAGGAATATTTTTCAAGGAAAGAAAGCAAAATTTTAAGTTGAAATACTTTCCTATTTGTTTGCTTACAAACTCACTATATTGATAGTCACTGTGAATCTTTTTGAAAGATACAATCAGGTTGGGATCAATGTAGAAAATTGAGAACGTTGTCGTTATGTATAGGTGGCTGTCGTGATGAGAAAATGGATATTGCGATTATGGGTGACAGATCAAGAAGCATGAACAAGTGGCAACGAGCATCTCTGATAAAGCTGGTCTTCAATTTGATAGACAAGGAAGGCGTTTCCTTTTCAGGAAATCATTTTTCTATCGGCACATTTGGACCAGGCGCCACCATCCATTATTACTTTAAAGACAAATTTTACTACAAAAATAAGAATTAAGAAAAAAGCATCCAGAAAAAGTTCAGCTACGAACCTAAGTATTTGGGGACGCGAACAGATCTTGCCATGGATCGCGCCGTGAATGGGTTGTTCACCCCCAGAAGGAGGAGACAGGCCCAATGTTAAGAACATTTTATTCATCTTTACTGATAGTAAACCTTTTACAGCGAGGAATGACGAAAAGCCATTGATTCCGTTCTGGAAATCCAGATTAGCATTGGAGGTAATGTAGCTGATTCCCAAAAAAACTTCTATTAACTTTCTCAAGTGCATTCTCTTGTTAGCAAGTGTGTGTCTCTATGTTTGCAAAATCACGCTTCGAACCAAGTTCATGTCAGCTCAGTGCTAATCTACAATACGATATTTGTGACTGGTGACAAAAAAGGGTAATGGCTGAAACTGGGAAAAAGTCCTTTTATTGTGTAAGACCGCCTAGGACCGTCCTGGGCCCAAAGTGTCTAATTAGAAAATTAGAAAAATACAATATGATATTTGTGACTGGAGACAAAAAAGGGTAATGGCTGAAACTGGGAAAAAGTCCGTTCATTGTGTAACACCGCCGCCTAGGACCGTCCTGGGCCCAAAGTGTATTCGTATAACAATCCAATGGATTCAAAATCGTAAGAGGGGACTTGTGTTTTTTATGAAACGAAGGAAGCGGCAAGTAACCAACGTTGAAGAAGCAGTAATCCAGGGGAAATGACATGCCAGTGACACTATGATGAGAAGCAGGAGAAGTCTATACCGCTGTCCTTCCTGCATGTAGACCCCACCTGAAACATTTTATAAACTAAGGGGGAGACCCCCCTTGATAAAAGGTCAAAAAGGCCCTTGCGACGTCATCCAATATTAATATCGGTTACTATTAAGATGTCATTATCGTCATTGAATTTACCACTTGTATGTGATGAAGAAATATCATCCTTTTAAATTTTTTGTCGCTAGAGACGTATACGTAGAATATACAAAGCTCACTTTAAACTTACATAAATTTCTACTTCGAATCTATTTTACCTTTTTTATTTAGAGGAAAAACGTGAAGATAATTGTGATAGGAGTCGGTCAAAACTTATGGAATGACAAAGAAAAGATGCGAATGATTGCTAGAATAAAAGGGAACAGTCCTTCTGTACCGCGATTTTACTAAATTCTCCCAAAGTTTGGACGAAATCTTTGAAGCAATGTGTGCTAAGGATCTCCTCTCGAAGTCATCTGGTTTTATTCTCAGGGTCTGAATATGCATGTAAGGAGAATTTCCTCGTGTTTGAAGATAGGAAGTTTTGAATGTTGCTATGGTGCCTTACGTCGAAAATAAGGGCTTGAACAAGTTAGAAACCATTTGAATAGATAAAACTGTTTCCCTGTTGTTTTACAAAGAATCGAAGGTCTATCTCGCTAATTATTTAGACCATAAATGCACTCCTAAACTCTAAGAAGATCATTTCTTGTGGCTATGCAAGCTTGAGTCAAGGGTTAGTCAAGGGACTGAGAACTAAGGAAAAACATTATCATGCTATGTACTGACTTCATTGAGATAGAATCCTTTCTGAGAAAAGGCACAAGCTTTGAAATAGCATACTTGTCCCAGTTCTAACTTAATCACTTTCCCGTCAGCCGATAATAAGAATTATTTTCATATAGTGTCATTCCTTTGTCCTATAATTTTCTTATTTTAAGCTGTTGATGGTAATTAAGCTGAGTAGATGAAGGCAAGGTTCAGTATGGTGGATTGAGAAAGAATAAAAGGACTAACAGGACCTGTACCAGCATTCATTATAAGACATGGAGTTGTTGCTTGTTTATCCATAATCGTATTAAAATAACCTTTGTCTAATTTCCTATTGCTTGTTATCGAAAGTAATCTCTCGCAGAATCAAAGTGGTTTGCTAAAATGCAGCTAAAATCATGCGCCCATCCTTTACATGCTGTCACTTGAGTAAACAAGAGTAGATGAAGTTATAGTTTTGTTTTGTAGCGATTGATGGTGGTTACACTGATTGGTCTGAGTCTAAGTGCAGTGTGACATGTGGAGGAGGAGTGAAGACCCTGACAAGAACCTGCACCAATCCGCCGCCATCTAAAGGTGGAAAGGACTGCAATGTACTTGGGCCAGCAGAAAAGAAAGTTTCTTGTAACGAACAGAAATGCCGTAAGTAGTTTAATCGCTACTTTCTGTATGCCGAGTATTATAGGAGGAAAATTTCTCAACTACAATGTACATAATCACAGTTACGTTTAAAAAAACCTGGCATCTCCGCTCTGCATCGATATTCCAAACTCGTCATAACATGGAATGGCTATCTTCCAATGGATGAGTGATATAGTTCCCGAATTACCAATCGGCTGAGTTCAAATTTAAATGAGAGCAATAGTAATACACTGAACCGGGACGAATAAAACATTCATAACAAACACGTACAGACAAAAGACACACGAGCAGCATAATAGGGCAAAAGAAACGAGTCATCACGGCCTTACCTTCTCCTCAGTTTGCTTCTTTTTTAACCAATTGACAAATTAAAGCTTCCGTTCAAGTTTTCTTTGCTTGGATCTATTCTTATATGTCGTAAGGTTAGTAGCGATTCGCTAAAATGCAAGTAAGTTTCTGTACCTATACTTTACCAACATAGGCACTTTCCTGTGCCCGTAATTGAAATAAGCAAGGATAAAGGCAGCATTATTTTTGTCCTGTAGCGATTGATGGTGGATACAGTGAGTGGTCTGAGTCTGAGTGCAGTGTGACATGTGGAGAAGGGAAAAAATGCTGACAAGAACCTGCACCAATCCTCCGCCATCCTATGGTGGAAAGGACTGCAGTGGGTTAGGGCCAGCTGAAAAGACTGTTCTGTGTAACGATGGAGATTGCCGTAAGTATTTTTACTGTCAACTTGAGTCTCCTATGGTTAATGTAGCTTTAGCAAAGGAACCCATCTGAACTTGCAGTTTTTGTCTTGTTGTGTCAATGTAGCGATGATGGTGGATACACAGATTGGTCTGAGTCTAAGTGCAGTGCTACATATGGAGGAGGGACAAAAACACTCAGAAGAACCTGCACCAATCCCCCACCATCTAACGGTGGAAAGGATTGCAGTGAACTGGGGCCAGCTGAAAGGAGAGTTTCAGGCAATGAAGTAGAGTGCCGTAAGTCTTTTGATTGCTGCTTTACGTGTGTTGTATTACATCGGAGAAATATTTTTTAACTACATGGCCACACTCACCTTAAGTAAAACCACCATATTCGCTCTGCATCGACATATGAAACGCCTGATACCATACACAAATTTTTGTCAGATTGTCTGTGTTTGATATATTTTCCATCAGTAGTCTTTAATAAGTAAAAGATAAAGTTTCCGAAATAAAACTCGGTTGATCATAAGTTCGACTTTGTTGTGAACAATATAAATATACGTATATGCACGATCCTTCGCAGTAAAGCACTATTTGAGCAATAGTGAAAATCAGACCTGAAAAAAATTTCAGGCCTGTACGGGATTCGAACCACTGACCTCTGCGATACTAGTGCAGCGCTCTACCAATTGAGCTAACAAGCCAACTGGGAGCAGGCCATCAAATTAATTCGACATAAACCCGTAGATGATAAATCAAACAACAACAAACATATGAAACATATGTATGAACTGCGGTTATGAAACGTATATGCACGATCCTTCGCAGTAAAGCACTATTTTAGCAATAGTGAAAATCAGACCTGAAAAAAAAAAAAATTCCGGCCTGTACGGGCCTGAAATATACTTTAAAGAAAAAATATACTTTAAAGAAAGCATGTAAAAAATAAAAAAAAAAATAGAAAAAATATACTTTAAAGAAATATACTTTAAAGAAAGCATGAGAAAGACTATATTCAAAAAAGAAAAGAAACAAGTTATCATTACAGTTTTTTTCTTTTGCTTGGAAGCAATCTAAACTTACCCAAGGTTAATATCGATTTGTTAAAATACAAGTAAATTGTCTTGCTTACACTTTATTATAAAATTTTATATAAAAGTTATCACTTAAATAGGCAAGCATAAGCGCAGTATCATTTGTGTCGTATAGCGATTGGTGGTGGTTACACTGAGTGGTCTGAGTCTGAGTGCAATGTTCCATGTGGAGGAGGAACACAACTACTTCCAAGAACCTGCACCAATCCTCCGCCAGCTTATGGTGGAAAAGACTGCAGTGAGCTGGGCCCAGATAAAAAGAAAGTTTCATGTAACGAAGGAAAATGCCGTAAGTATTCTTACCGTCACTTTGAGTGTACTATGGTTAGAGAAGTTTAATTAGATCGAAAAGTGTTCCTGTGTACATATTCACATCTTATAACTTTAGCAAAGAAGCAAAAATTAAATTTTAACTTTCGTTTTTGTGTGTGTAGCGATTGATGGTGGTTACTCTCAGTGGTCTGAGTCTGAGTGTAGTGTGACATGTAGAGGAGGAACAAAAATACTTACAAGAACCTGCACCAATCCTCCGCCAGCTTACGGTGGAAAAGACTGCAGTGAACTGGGCCCAGTTAAAAAGACAGTTTAATGTAACAAAGGAGACTGCCGTAAGTATTTTTACCGTCACTTTGAGTTTACTATGGTTAGAGAAGTTTAATTACATCTAAATATGTTTCTATATATAAGTTTCATATGTGATAACTTGGGAGGAGTACGACCAAACTTCGTGTAGCGATTGATGGTGGTTACACTGTGTGGTCTGAGTCTGGGTGTAGTGTAACATGTGGATAGGGGACAAAAATACTTACGACCCTGTGATCACAACGGTGTAAAACATTTTTGTGTTATTACTGAAATATACTTTATCTGGTCCAGTTAAGACTAAACTGCATGGAAAAATGGAAATTCTTTCCAGGTTTTCGCCG